>NC_087162.1:1582500-1610000 GCF_035594125.1 Scylla paramamosain | reverse complement strand
GAAAGCACCTTCGTGTTACAAAATCGGTGCATCGTGCAGAAATGAGGCACGTATTCCAGAAAAGGAGAGATTCGTCCATTCCTGGTTGCTAGGATATTCCAAAAGAGCAGGCAGTCTGAGTCGTGTGACAGAGTTGCGTGCCACACCGCGGTGCGCTGACGTGCGAGGCGTGTGAGTTGCGGCGGGCTGGCGGACGGACAGGTGAGGCGCGTGCTGGTGTTTCTCCTCGAGGTGCGGCGCCCTCAGGGGGCACGCAAGGCGGCAGACTTCACTGCGGGAGCGTCATTCCCTTTGAACTGCCTGCGTTAAAATGTGTACGTGCAAGACACACGTTATTTTATCGCTGGGGACAGGGAAAAACATCATTATATATATATATATATATATATATATATATATATATATATATATATATATATATATATATATATATATATATATATATATATATATATATATATATATATATATATATATATATATATATATATATAACAACGAATTAAATGCGTACTGATGAAGAGCTGTTATTTTTTTCATAGCTGCCATAGCACAGCCTTAGTTCTACAACTCAAAGAACGTGTGTGTGTGTGTGTGTGTGTGTGTGTGTGTTTATGTGCCTGTGTGTGTACATATATCACATTATACAAAGACGGTATGATGTTTACATGCACACATTTATATAATTCTTGCCTCCAGATCGCCGCGTGAGTGACGACAGCGAACCAGCACGCAGACAGACAGACAGGCGGAACTAAGATTATCCCCAAATATCCACAAATTTTGACCGATTAGATACAAGGGTGAGCTCCTCCTGGGTGGGGCGAGAGGAGGGGCCGGGCGGCGGGGTGGCGAGTAAGAAACACAGCACGGGAAGGAGGAGGAGGAGGAGGAGGAGGAGGAGGAGAAGGGTGGCAAGCGAGCGTGTTCCCTCCAGTCAACTTGCCATGCACTGCTCTATTTCTCATGGGCGCGCACAAACACACACACACACACACACACACACACACACACACACACACACACACAGAGCTAAGGTGGTTAGGTCCTTTCTCAATACTTTGGGAAGCTGTGTCGCTAAAATGTTACACGGTTCCGAATCTTCTATAATCAATCCTTTCCCTTACGATCTTACTTAGAAACTGAACAAGTGTAAGTATATATATATATATATATATATATATATATATATATATATATATATATATATATATATATATATATATATATATATATATATATATATATATATATATATATATATATATATATATATATATATATATATATATGAACTGAGGCCAAGGGATCGAGAGACCTAAATATGCCCCTCCCATTACCATACAGGATGCGGGGACTGACGCGGCGTGAAGGAGGAGCCCAGGAGCCCAGGAGCCGCCGCCTCGACAATGACCGAGACTAAAGAAACAAAAGCGGTTTCCCACGACGCGAAAAATGCCGCGGATTAGGCAGAGGATAATAGGTGAGATAATGTGGAGGGAGAGTTGGGAAATCACTATATAACTGAGGCTCACACGATAATTATGACAGATAATGAAAATTACAGACTGCAGTGCTGTCTCCCTTTCCCCCAGACCCGCCTTATCGGTTTTGTCCCTCACTGATGATTGATTTTTTCCTTGTCAAACTGTAATTTCTAGTGTACTTTCATAGCCGCTAGTGTACTGTGAAGATTTCAGAATTTTTTTGTATGTAACTGGAGAAAAAAAGAGTAATCTGGTGGTGGCAATAAAGGTCTACACACCTGTCAGGTAAACTCTGCCTGGTGCGGCGTTACCGTTGTTCGCTCTGTCTTACCTGTGAGGAAAGAAAAGGTTGTTAGTAAATCTGTGAAAGTCTAAAAAAAATGATAATAATAATAAAAAAAAATAAATATATATATATATATATATATATATATATATATATATATATATATATATATATATATATATATATATATATATATATATATATATATATATATATATATATATATATATATATATATATATATATATATATATATATACTCGTATATATATATTTTTTTTATTTTTTTATTTTTATTTCGAAACATTTTTTCCCTCGATGAAACTATAAGTAAAAATCTAGAATATTCAGATAGGCATAAATGAATACATGGTGGCGTTCAGCATAGCGGTGTTTCAAAGCTCCACAGCGAGAAAGAGATCAATTAAAAATCCAGACACACAGAATTTGAGAAATAGACTCGGATTTGTGTAATGAATGTAAATGGCTAATATTAATGACGATGACGGGGAGATTCCTCATCACCGAGAACTCATCCTGTTCATAAGCACGACCAACATTTTTCTTGATGCAAAAGTTTTATAAATGGACTATATAACGGCTTGAACATTCCAGAATTAGCAGCGAGCGTGTCTCTGCATATTGTAGTAAATATGCAGGAAGAGTAAAAATAATAATAATAATAATGATAGTAATACCATGCACATCTATATAAAGAACGTCTTCGCATTTCATAACTTAAGACTCCGCAAACGACTCAGGAAAGGTTAGCGAGAACGACCCTTTCTGATCTGCGCAACACCCGCCGCCTGCACCCGAAACAAGACTCACTGTTCCAACTTGCTCTTTTGTTTTTCATATGAACTCTTCTTCCGTCTCCCATCCTTTCTTCCCCCAAGTCAATAGTCGAGCAGTTTTTCTCACCCACTCACTCATGTACCGCAATCCTTTTGATTCCCACTATTAATCAGAATCACGGCCAACTAACTCCTTTGTAACATTTTAGATGAAGTTCAATTGCTTATACTTCGCCGCTTCTTTCACCTAAATTAGCTGTATGAGCGTGTTGTTCGCCACCGCCCTTCACCCCACCCTGGCGTCACCCGACCACGGAGATTATGGAGGAGAGACATAACAGCGACGGAAGAAACACAAGAAACGTTTTAAGCAACTCAGTGAAAAAAGTGACCCGCCCCTGGAAATGATCGCTGAAAACAGAGTCTGCAGGAGTGTAAACAGCAGTATTCACGTTTCCTGCAGTTTTCAACCACCCCAGGCCCGACCCCCAATTATTTATGTCACGCTTCTCCCACCGGCGCGGGCCCTCGTGTCGGCGCGGCGGGGAACTTTTCGGCCTACTCAAAGACGGTCCAATATCAGGTAAAAGACTATGGAGGAAAGGCAAATATGATGATCGCTTTACTCTTGACACCGTAGACGTACAACACAATGGGCTCGTGCGTGTGTATGTTTGTCGAGCAGGTGAATATAAAGGTCAGGTAAGGGCAGGTGAGGCCACGCGAGAACACTTCCTGAGACAAACAATTCAGTCCACTTATTTTTCATTGTATTATTTAACGAAATATATGATCGCGGAATAACACAGCCGTGACAGATAACACGGTGAGTACAAAGACCAGAAAAGTGGCTGGCTTTTGCAACTGAACAGGGAAAAGTGTAAACCGTTTGATGCACAAGAACGCATTCTTACAGTTGAGTCTTTGTTGTCTTGTTGTTGTTGTTGTTGTTGTTGTTGTTGTTGTTGTTGTTGTTGTTGATGATGATGATGCTGATGATGATGATGTAATAATAATCGTAATGTTTAATGAGATAGCTGCGGTAGTGATAGTATAAGCAGCAGCAGTTGCTTTAGTAGCAACTATAAAGAATAATATATTGTAGCAGCAACAACAGCAGCAGCAGCACTATCACCACCACCAGTAGTAGTAGTAGTAGTAGTAGTAGTAGTAGTGGAGGTGGAGGAGAGAGGGGTAGTGCTGGTGGTGGCGGAGAGGGAGGTGCAGCACTTAGAGAAGGGCCTGGGAGGGTCACGCTTCACCACCCTGCTGATGCCTCTTCCTTTCTCCCTTATGGCTCGTTCCTCCACGCCTCTCCCTCCGCCGTCATCCTCGTGTCGGGATGCGTCTCCTCATATTTTCTACAGGATTGACGTTTTCTGTTACACTCCCATTAAGAATGCATCCCGTATCAGTCCTCCACGGCACATCCATACTGTCTGTCTGTATGTGCCATATAATTATAGAGGTAATGATGGATTGTTATGAATCAATATAGGAGTAAGTAATCTTGGTGGATGATAATTTTGCGAAGACGTATTTGGAATCTTGTATTAATTGGGAAAATAGAAGAAACAGTAAACAACAACAACAACCAACGAACTTCTCTCCCCGCCCCGCCTCAGCCTCCGAGGCCTCGCCGTAAACATTCCCAGGATTCTCTCCCATCCTCCGCTATACCGACCGTGCACCTTGTTAACAGCTCCACAACAACAGCTTTCCTTCCACTAAACCACCGTGAAATTTTCCTCCTAGATAATCCTTTTATCGCATTTTCTCTTCCTTGTATGCTGTCCCGGGAAGTGTTCATGGACCAATCCTTCACCAGATATTTCAGTGCAAAGAAGACAAGAGGGAGGTGCAAACTAACCCTTCTGTGTAGTTTGTTAATGGGCGCCGCTCCGCAGTGTGCGACACAGACCTAATTCCCTAACTCGTTAGTTTCATAATGAGGCGCCGTCTAGTGGTATAACCATGACAGACTCCCATGTGAACCAGTCGCAATGGAGAGACTTCCTACAGCTGCGTCTCAGCTAAAAGCATCTCCCATAAACAACCAACAACATGAATGATTCCCTTGACAAAAACAGAAGCAACAACTCAGCACTACGAATGTGGGTCTTTCAAAACCACACAGCCAGAAGAGATTGTCTATGAAAGGCAAACGGAAGGATTCTTTTCAACCAAACATCGCCGAGAGACAATCATAAAAGCCCTAGTGGCCAAAGTTTCAGACGGCGGGCCACCCTCAAAGGCAAGTGGTTCTTCTTGTGGTGATAAATTACCACCAAGGTTCCCACTGACACACGATGAACAGACAAGAGGAGGCAACAACAAATCAACGGGAGAAGACTTACATGCTTCAAACCACTGTGGTGACCGGCACTTCTGCCAGGACTGGGGCGCCTGATATTAAGTCTTGAAGACACTTGAAACATGGCTGCCAAGGCGGTTTCTTGTCTCACTTCTGCCAAGGGGTGGAGCATCTCCCGTCAGACGTGAATAACCTTCCACTGGTGAGGAGGTCGAGGACGCCTGGACTTCTGTTTTGGTCTCTTTTGTAAATGTAACAAGCATGTTTAGACCAGCCAGACAGACAATGTGGTGAGTAAATCATGAGGGTCTACTACCACAACAGTTCCTGGACTCAGTCAGTTATTGACTGTAGAATCAACGGCGAAAGTCTCGCAAATGATATACCAATTTCAAGAGTTAATGTTGACAGCGTCATTTTCCACGTGCCTATAGATTTACTAGTAATTAATTTAATAAAAACTGAATCCAGCACAACAGCTTTATTTAGAATTCTTCTCACCTGGCAATGTGCCTCTAATTTATTGCAGAGGCAGACTCTCAAAACAAATAAGACTGAGATAAGCAAATATTATGGTCAGTGTCCATTATTGAGCTGTCTGTCGCCGACAAAAACGAATTCCAAAAGCATTTAGTTTTTTGTCCCTCATCCACACTCTCGGTAAACACAATAACAGTTCGCCTAATCTCCATTTACACCTTCGATTTATGAATGAAGTTGGGCGGGGCGTGCATCTCTCCACCACGTGGTCGCGTAGTGCAGGTTCGACCCAGCTGTGTTCGACTGGCGCAGGACAAAACCGTCTGGGCGCGAGAGCTAAGCCTTGGGTCCTGCGGCCTGAGGGGCGACTATTCTGTGGCTCATGGGAGTGTTTTGCATTCTTATGGCCGCAGTAATCGTCTCCCCGATGAGGCTCTTGAGTTTATTTGACTGCTGAATTGTTTGAGCGTCTCCCACTCCCAGTGAATGATGTATTGTGCCATCGTAACTTTAAAAACGAATTTTCGCGTGGCGGTGTTCACGCCAAAGGTAAACACGCTGTCCGCACGTCTTTCTTCTCCATTACAAGTGGCGAAAGAATAACGTCAAGGAGAAATTGAGGGAGAGAGAAAACGAGACAGGATGAGAGGGATAAAAGATGAAAATTGATTATTTTCCTTCATAGAGAATGGAGGGAGTTCAGTGATGAATAATAGTTTGTTTATCCAGCATAGGTAAAGTTAATTTTAGCTTCTTGATTGCCAAGCTGCGGTAGAGTTGCTGAACACAACATTCTGCTTATGCATATAGATACATGTTAGCACCAGAATACTTAAGCCAAAAATACGTTACATAAAAAAAAAAGTCTTTTTCAGAATCTAAAATTTGACTTAGACCGTTCATAACTATCAATATTATGCAAATAATTTTGTTACAAGGTTTGCAATTCTCCGGATCATTCCCCTTCTTTTCCTTTCCTTCTTCACATTTCCCCTCGACCCTCACCAAAAACGCGAGCGCTAAATAATTCCACAGTGTCGTGCGGAGCAGCGTCTGAATCTGTAATTAGAAGACTTAACCACAGTTCCCCGGTAGAGACTTATTACTCGGCGCAATTTACTATTCATACAAGCTTATTGGCTGCACACAACACGGCCGTGTCGAGTCATGTCCTGAATGTCTGAGGGGGGGTAACTAAGAGGGCGAGTGATACCTAAGCGTCCATGGATACGTCGGGGGCTGCTGCTTGCCTCTAAACCCATGAACACTCTCACGCGACGGGAGCACACACACACACACACACACACACACACACACACACACACACACACACACACACACACACACACTTTTTTTCCCCCTCTATCCACTTAGCTAAATAACAGGTAATGGTGAAGCTCGCCACTCACCACCTGGGAAAGAGCCCTTTGCACCTCCTGCTCACCGTTGGATCAAACCGTTCACTTTTTCTGTTGCCATAAAATTAGTGGTGTGTAGTCAGTAAAATAAGAGAGAAGTGCTCAGCCATTCATGACAGAAATTAATATTATTTTCACTCTAGAATTCTAAGATCACTATGCTACTGTAACATACAAATAACTGTACACGCTTGAAGCTTCTTCCAAAGTCTTAAACATAATGCCAGCTTTGAATGTAAGTTTTATTACAAAGTATTCAAGAACATTAACTAACTAATGTGAACAAAAACACATACTTCATCAGAATTATTTCCTAATGACCGACAAAACACAGCTATGCATAATCTTACCAGTATTTCATCTGTACCGAGTAACAACAACTGTATTACATACAGAGTGTGCCGCTGTCACTCAAGGTGACATGTGAATCAACGCCATACGTTTACTTAATGAACGCTGTATGCCGTTCCTGAAACTTAGTGTTGTTTAGTGTTTTCTCTCAATAGATACACTCACTATTGAAAAGACCCCTGTGGCATCATGACAAGCAGAATGCAAAGTCACCTCTTCAAGCTCCCTAAAGACTCAGCGATGCTCTACTTGCATGTTTACTAGTTCGCTATTCGTGCCAGTATTGCCGACCGTCCAGGTATAAGCGATGAGATCAGTCGTCTCCTCCTTACCCTCTCATTCCTTCTGTTTAGTCTCTAAGCTGCCTACATTACATTTGGACAGCGACTGTTGGTAACCCCTCCCTCTTCCCTCTCCACCCACCACTCCCTCCCTCATTCCCCTCAGTAGGCCAACTGGCAACTCGCCTGACGCAACTATATGAAAGCTCGGAGTATTTTTTACATAATATTTTCTGTTAGATAACATAGCCGCGTCGTTCTGAATGCGCACGGTGCCCCCGAGGCCCCGCCGCCTTACTCAGCTGTCACGCTCATGTCTCTTACTCTTCGGTTATCCCTTTCTTGTCTGGCGTCACTTTGGCTCCTCTTCTCTCTCTCTCTCTCTCTCTCTCTCTCTCTCTCTCTCTCTCTCTCTCTCTCTCTCTCTCTCTCTCTCTCTGTGTGTGTGTGTGTGTGTGTGTGTGTGTGTGTGTGTGTGTGTGTGTGTGTGTGTGTGTGTGTGTGTGTGTGTGTGTGTGACAAGAAAATTAACATGAATATGAATAGCAGCCGCAGCAACAACAGCATCAACGTTGGCAGAACCACCACCACCACCGCCACCACTAAAACAACAACAGTAGGAGCAGTAGCAGCACTACTACCACTACTACTACTACTACTACTACTACTACTGTCACCAACACCAACCACCACTACAATTCATACCATTATTATTATACTCGTACTGTCTAAGCATGAAATCAGTTAAGAATTCATGAAGGAGACTCCAGGGCCAGTGTCTCACCCCCGCCCACCCGCTCCCTGCACTGCAATCTGAGGCGACATGGACAATTTACGGGCACATACTTAATGCCTGAGTTCACGGGAAAAGTGAGCAAATTCGACACTTCACGGAGGCGTGGAAAAATGACGGACAATTCTGCTGGTTATTGATTGTCAGTGGAAGTCGTCGAAACCGCTTCATAATTGATATTTAGCCGAGTCGCAAGGAAGGATAAATATACGTGTGTGTGTGTGTGTGTGTGTGTGTGTGTGTGTGTGTGTGTGTGTGTGTGTGAGTGTGTGTGTGTGTGTGTTTCAGTGAAGTGAGTAAAATATATAAAAAGATATACACCTCAACTGTACCTGATATATAATGTTACATATTACTATAAATCGACGTTGTGTGCGTGTGTATATGACACTGTTAGTTCATATTGAATGTACCTTAGGTATACTTAAGTTTTACTATACAAGTATTGAACCAGTGTGCATGAGTGCGTACGTGCATGCCCCTGTGTGTGTGTGTGTGTGTGTGTGTGTGTGTAGCTATGTATACGTGATGTACTGTACGTGCTTCTGTGTGCGTGTGCGTAAGCAAAGGGTGTCTGGTGGTGTCTCTGTGTGTGCACCGTGAATGATTGATCGCCAAGTGATTACTGCTGTTCTCCCCTTCCTGTGTGCGTTTTTTCCAGTGTGTACGCGCTAATGAGAGGATTATTTTCGGTCTCATGTACCTGCGTGCTCGTGTTTTTTTTCTTTTGTGTGTGTGTGTGTGTGTGTGTGTGTGTGTGTTGGGATATGCATACACCTTTAATAAACGGAGGGTATGTAATCATTACTAATGCCTATATGGATATACCTACGAGAAAAGGCTCCGGCTAGGTCTAAGTATTTTACAATATCTAGGGTTCTACAATGAATATACAAGGAATGTGAGTGTACGATGGTGAGTATTATAATACTTCGTTAGGTAGATAAGTTTGCATGTTGTATTGTCTAGCCCCCCCTCCCCTCCCTCTCTCTCTCTCTCTCTCTCTCTCTCTCTCTCTCTCTCTCTCTCTCTCTCTCTCTCTCTCTCTCTCTCTCTCTCTCTCTCTCTCTAAGTCCTAGGGTAGGTGAACTGACAGCATGTACATGGACACGAGTAAGAACAAGTTGGGCGAATGAAATACACGACAAAGAACTGGCGGAGCTTACAGGGGCGGCTTGTAATTATCTTTCAAACACCGACTCTCTGCTTACTCAGATTGTAATCCTGCGTATAGTTTTGTAGGCAAAGTGAAAGGAAATTTTCTTGTGTTACTATCATTATTTACTCATGCATCACACTTGACAGGTTAACAATCTTATCTGAAGGCAAAAACAACTTAAATGGTAAGATAAATTTATAAATATCTCTGCATTCTGTATTTTTTTTTTAGCAAGAACTAATGTACTTCTTACGTATGAGTGGCCAGCATCATCTGTCTTCATCTCCAGCCACCACCACCACCACCACTACCAGCACAGCTACCAACACCATAATGAAAGCCACTCTCTGACAAGGAAAATATGCTAATAAGTCAAACCCAGCCCCATACTAGCTAAAGTTGGCGGTGTGCAGCGGACGTGAAGACACGGAAGGCGAGGGAGGGAGAAATGACTAACAGGAGGCCGTAAGAGAGAGAGAGAGAGAGAGAGAGAGAGAGAGAGAGAGAGAGAGAGAGAGAGAGAGAGAGAGAGAGAGAGAGAGAGAGAGAGAGAGAGAGAGAGAGAGAGAGAGAGAGAGAGAGAGAGAGAGAGAGAGAGAGAGAGAGAGAGAGAGAGAGAGAGAGTGTGTGTGTGTGTGTGTGTGTGTGGAAGCTAGCAAAGGGAGACAAAAGAAAGACATATCAGTAAATAAGAAAAAAATATATATATATAAAAAAAAAAACAAGAAAATAAGTTTAGACCTGAGAAAATATAAAACAGTACTGACAAGTGTTACAGTCTTTCATCGCCACTGAGGCTTTTGGCAAGGAGTCACCTAGCAAGCCTACACAGCGAGACACACCAAGTACTTTGAACTGTGAAGTGACGCGAGGGAGATAAGAGATTGATGGATGCGCAGGCCGGGTTCCCCTGACAAGGACACGCCCAGTTCATCCAGTGTTCATTATTCTGTCTTTGCTCAGACTCCTTACATTCCAGGTCTTGATACCAAATGACGGATTATAATTCGCTTAGGGTAAGAAGGAACGTTCTCAAGATATCTTATTCATTCGTTTATTCCAAAGGTCATGAGAAAAACAAGCTTCATATTGATTTCACGTACTAAAGATCTCATCCTCAGCTTTTCCTTTCTACTATACTCTCATCCTACTTGCATTTCCCGCCAGGCTTTGGAACTTCAAGTGGATCACATTACGATGGGAAAAAAAAAATGCATTTCCCCACTAGTACTTCTCAAGCGGCAATAGTCGTGTTGGGAATGTGTCCGAATATAAAAGTCTCTAGACATATGTGGTTTACTGGAAGCAAGTTGAATTCTTAATCAGGTATCTCTTACAAGCAAAGCGTGGGTAAACACAGCAGGAATAACAAAAGATCTCAATTCATACTACTGCGGAGTTCATGCTCAGAGTACTTCATTTTTTCTTCCTTACAAAAATGTTCGCCTAACACGTTTACGGCTAAGAAGGCTGTAGGTACCACGGAAGAAAAAAAAAACTTCTGCGAAAATAACTCGACTTGGCAGTAGCGACTTGAGCATTTCTTGGGTCCCCTCCGGCGCCTCCACGGGGCTCCTCCGCCACCTGCGGTATATTAGGCTGGTTCACCTGCCGTGTGTGACTGTCGGGCGGCGCGGCGCTACTCTGTGGGACCGCCAGGTGGGGCTCATTTGGCATTTACGATGTGTATCATGCAAATACAGCGTGTGTTCTACGTGCGTCATGGTGGCGGGTGTGGTGTGGCGGACGAGCGCGCGTACACACACACACACACACACACACACACACACACACACACACACACACACACACACACACACACACACACACACACACACACACACAAAACCAGTTTTTATTTAAAGGTATGATCAAACACAGTCAAACTATACATACTAAACTTTCTCTCGATATTTGGTCATTATTTTCTTTGTCAACTCTGTTTTTCGTTACACTGTCTTCATTCTCTTTTTAATTTTAATGAGATACGTAGGCGTTAGTGCATTGCCTCCGGATAGGTCTTTTCTATTCCTTTATCATCATGAACGCCACGTAGAAAGAAAGAATAGGATGAGCGGCGGAGACCGTGCGCCTTGAAATCAGAAGCTCGATCTTGTACATGTCTCGGCGAGTAGTCAGAGAGGAGTAAACATTGCCAATATATATGAGTTTCTACCAGTGATCTTTCCCTACTTCCCTTTACGCGGAGGAGGGAGGAAAGCGAGAGCGAGCGAGCGAGCGAGAAAGAGAGAGAGAGAGAGAGAGAGAGAGAGAGAGAGAGAGAGAGAGAGAGAGAGAGAGAGAGAGAGAGAAGGGAAGGGAAGGGAAAAAATAAAAGTATGGGGATGCCTCCCACTTGGCGCGAGAAGTTGACAGCTTTATGAAGATGGACTACTTGAACACATAAGGAGACGTCGATACTACACAACCACCGTTCGATTCCCAACAGCAACAACCGAGGGGGAGGCGCTTCATTGAATTCATGGCACGAAGGAGGCGCGCTCGTGGCTACCTTTGTTTCTTCCTCTCACGTCAGCTTGAATGGAAGGCGCTTATATACTGCACGTGGCGAGGCTGCGAAAGGTAGTCTCCCTCTTCGTCTCTTTCTATCTCTCTGTCTCTCTTGGTCTTCTTTTTTTTTATCTCGTCTTCGGATGTTTAATGGCGGAGGAATAAGGAGTGACAGTTTATGTATGGCGCTTAACTACAGTTTACTCTCTCCCTACTCTGTTTTCTCTCATCCATCGATCAACGCTTGCTGTGACGCGCCTACTCAGCAATTGATAGAAACGGTAGTGGTAGTGGTAGTGGTGGTGGTGGTGGTGGTGGTGGTGGTGGTAGTGGCGGTGGTGGTGATGGTGATGGTAGTAGTAGTAGTAGTAGTAGTAGTAGCAGTAGTGGTGGTGGTAGTGATGGTGGTGGTGTAGTAGAAGCAGAAGTAGTGGTAGCAGTAAAAATGATAATAATGATAATAATAATAATAATAATAATAATAATAATAATAATAATAATAATAATAATAATAATAATAATAATAACAATAATAATAACAACAACAATCTCATCCTCTCTCTCTCTCTCTCTCTCTCTCTCTCTCTCTCTCTCTCTCTCTCTCTCTCTCTCTCTCTCTCTCTCTCTCTCTCTCACTATTCCTTTCTCTGCCAAGTATACATTACCGAGGCAGCATCCCTCACATATGTCATGGAGAGCTATTTTTGAGGAGATTCATACGCGGGAAGAACTGTAAGAATCCGCCTTTTACCGAAATGGAAGAGATGTACAGCCTCGGAGAGATACACGGCTTGTGATTCTTTCATTCGATCCCTGGCAGATGATGTAAGGATGATGCCCTTCTTGTCTAGACGCTGTGCTTGATGATGCTCGTCAGTGAGTGAATATACTGGCTGGGTTGATATAATTTGCTCACTGATTCTTGTGTTGGTGTTCTGTGTTTGTGTGTGTGTGTGTTTTTTTTTATTTAGTTATTTATTTATTTTTATTATTTTTTATTTATTCTTGTATTTTATTTATTTTTCATTTATTATTATTATTATTATTATTATTATTATTATTATTATTATTATTATTATTATTATTATTATTATTATCATTACTATTATTATTATTTTTGGGTGGGGGTTAAGAATTCTTTGAAAAGATTCTGTTATATAAAGGTTTTGAGTTTCTAATTTTACTCTTTTAACATGTATATAGAAAGATCTCGATAACTGTAGTTGTTTTGATTTAAGGCGTGGTGTACTAAGCTGTCACATTCTTGTCTTGGGTAAGCTTAATTTTCCGGCAAAAGCTTCTCTAATAACAGGTGGGGAATATCTTTTGATCGCCGTGTAAAAACAATATTAAACAAGCTATTGTTAAGGAGTGGGTTTCTATGGCAACATCTGACAACATAACCATAATCTGACATTGAAGGTCAGTATATCTACTATCATCGGTAACGTCATGGTAATACTGACATTAGAAAAAGTATCAAATATCTGTGTCACTGCAAGGTGAGAAAGAATCATAACGTCAAGGATCTCTCCCTCTCCACTTAGCACGGGCTACGGCTCTCCCTCAGTATCGTGACAAAGGGCTTCCACAGGCTTCTTTTTATACCAGCGGCTTAACAATGTACAATGTAGACATGTGACTCCATACATATTTACGGTATCCTTTGTTCCTTAATGCAAGGATGCAACATTCATCGAGGCACGGTCATGATGATCTAGATAACTGAACATAATAATAATCAATGTATCGTAGCTTACACATGCAGAAATCGGGCGAACATAAAAACTGGCATAGTTGGAAAGAATATACTGCCGTCAATTAGTTTTTGAAATACCTTGATGTATGAGTAAAACATTCACAAGAAGATCCTGGCTTTACAATGAATAGAAAAAAAAAAATGGGATTCCACAGCTGAAAATGCTACGCCTCATTAAAAAAAAAAAAAAAAAAAAAAAACACACTAGAAAAAAACTATCAATCATAACTCAGAGAAGATTGAAGACGAATGAAGAAATGTTCATTCTACGTCTGAAGCACTCTTAACGTCTCGTAATTAGTGTAAACGCAACGTCATACTTAGAAAAGCTGCCCTGTAACCATCAAGGGTGCAGCGTCACATTTAATAAGAAGACTGCTTACTACATGCACATTGCACATGCCTTGCTTGCTGCTATTTGGACACAATCTCTAAAATTTTAATAGTTAGTTGCACTGTGGTCACACCTGTGTGTGTGTGTGTGTGTGTGTGTGTGTGTGTGTGTGTGTGTGTGTGTGTGTGTGTGTGTGTGTGTGTGTGTGTGTGTTTTGGAAATCGTTACCAATCGGAGTCTCTATTTTATGCATATGTATTCATTCAAAGAACCGCATTTTTTTTTTTTTTTCTTTCTGTGTGTGTATCTGTCTATATTACTTTACCGGCTATTTGTTACCCGTTGTTCCTACCCGTATTTTAAGTCTAGATGCTTCAGTAATTCAAAATGTCATCAAGTTAAACATGACAGTCCATAATAAGAAATAAACAAATGTCAGATAGTCAAGAAAATAAGGTGCCACGTGCATGAGAGAAGGCAAAATCTTAATTAAAGATAAGTGGGAATATTGGTCATGGTCTCTCAAGTGGTGCACGGAAGGAAAAGAAAGGTGAACGTGCTGAGGGAGGGGGCCGGTCCTGGTCTGAGGCGAGGTGAGGGAAGGAGTGTCTTGGTGCCCGGTGGTGTGTGAATAATTGAGTGAGTTATGCTGATGACCACCGAGGAAGAGAGCAAAAACAGTACCGTGAGGACGTTACTTGTGCTTGTCCCCGCCCCCCTCAGCCCAGCCCGCCACGGTGCTGCACACGCCAAGCAAAACCTATCACTTATTCATCAACAAGGAGTTTTCTGCTCCAACAAACAAAATCGTTGCTACAAAAAGACCTCCATGTCTGTGACTAATCGAAACCACCTTCTATTAGTGTGTGTTTGTGTCTGATTGGGTGGGTGGGTGTATGTATGTGTGTTTTTATATGGAGATGAGCAATGCAGAGTGAATGCCAAAGATTCACCTTCCTCTCAGTCTAAAGTAAAAACATCGATACTTACTGGTATTATATAAATTCGATAACGGGAAGCTTTATTTCTTACTGTTGGTTATCGCATGAGTGAACTTGAAGTAATTCCGCAAAATGTTTGTCGTGCGAGATATCAAGAGACTCATCAAAGAGGCTTTATAGGGTCACTGAAGCTCGTGAGAAAGGGACGGGGGCGCTCTATCTCATACGGCTTCGTCTGTGGTCCTTCAGTTTCGTCCCATCTGTGGCAGTGATGTTCGCTAAATACAAGACATTTCACTCACACACCCATGCAGGCCCAAACTCCGTCTAATGGTGGCAAGGCGCTTAGTCTCCTGACTCGGGTGCTCCTGTAACTCGTCAACATGTGGTGAATGACTGCACTTCATCACTCATGCCGTGGACTTGAACAAAAGCCACACGTCGACTGATCACAAGTTTTGGCTGAGTTCCACGAGAGAAGCCAAAGGAGGAAAGGTAGACCGCCACAGACCATCACTCAGTCGACAGGAAACAGACTCAGAGGAGACTTGTGGATTCATGAATGTGCGCGGCTTGACCATAGCAAAGCGGCGGGTCGGGCCAATAGCAAGAGAGGTGTATCTGTCAAAACGTTTACGACCGGGGAAAATAATGTTTGAGGAGCTGATGGGGTTCTTAGTAGTGACGTGGGAGAAAAGATTTTGTAACGTGTAATGTTTGTGTGTGTGGGTGTGTGTGTGCGTGTGTTTGATGGTGTCATATGATAATGGTGATGATGATGGTGAAGATGACGATGATCATACTTTTTATTCATGTGTGTGTGTGTGTGTGTGTGTGTGTGTGTGTGTGTGTGTGTGTGTGTGTATCTGAAAACTGGTCCATGCCACAGAAATATAACATTTTTCGCATCTTAACTTCCTACCACGTTGAGTTTATTCAGCGCCGTTATTGAAAGTTTGATCCGCATGACAAATTCACGCGGACTGGACTGGTGAACCTTTAATCTGAATTTGTTTATGCATCGGCACACAATAAACACACGCATTCACCTGAGGAAAGGGAGAGTTAGTACACATGATAAACTAACCATCAGAAAATATGTGAAGTCAGCTAGAGGTGACTCTCTCTCTCTCTCTCTCTCTCTCTCTCTCTCTCTCTCTCTCTCTCTCTCTCTCTCTCTCTCTCTCTCTCTCTCTCTCTCTCTCTCTGGTTATTCGTCTGGTTTATCCGCACCCATTTGCAGGTAATAAAGAATGAAATGGAATAGTCGAGGCAAGTTTTTTTTATCATTATATTTGCAGTATCGAGGCAGTTATGATTGAATTTCACACCACAGCCCAATAACGCGCACACACACACACACACACACACACACACACACACACACACACACACACACACACACACACACACACACACACACACACACACACACGTACACACGACCAAAATAAAAGTTATCATCTCATGAAAAATCACTCGTCCTTGCGCTTGTGCCAGACACTGAAAAAGACTCGTGTTTATTGCTGAAGAATCAATACTGGGGTTGTGACAGCGTGTGACGGACGGAACAAAGTTAGCGAGTCACTGGTCTCTTTTCCCATACGGCTGAACACTGCCCGGTACAGAAGTCTGAGCCAAAATTCCTAAACTTTGGAGGTTAGATAAAAGCCTTAAGAAAAAAAAAAAAAAAGACGAAGCAAAACAAAGCTCCCGGACCGGATCATATCCCCACGAGGAGAGTTCAACAGGTGGGCTGCATTTTGCGCGTGCGCATTGCAACCCTGCGGCTCACCAAATGCAATTGCCAAGCAACCACAAACACAATGACTAAAGCTAAATGAAAAGCTTGCTAACTTGACTGCGTTTCTTGTTCACGTTCATGTTATATGACATGCTGTGTGGAGACGAGTTCGTGTAGACCCTGGCGTGCCAATGAAGTAACGGAAATATCGACAAAAAGCAGAGACTGGTGCTAGGAAGACGGAACCGCGCGGTGGCAAGCAGCAGCAGCGGACAGGTAAGTTGGCGACGTGGCACCACCTTTGAGCGTGAGGGAGGCACTGCCGGACTTTACCTGAGAGTAAGGTCGGTGTTGGGGGTCCCATCTCCAGTCGTTGTGAGGATGGGGAGGTGGAGGAGGTGGACCAGCGTGGTGAAGGGCTGGGTGGTGTGGATGGTGATGTGGTGACGCCTCAGCGGGACCTGCCTCTTCTGCAGCACTACCACCCACGCCCACGTGCGACCACATCGTGGCCTGGACGCTCACAGATTATGTGCCGCGTGTTTTCTGATTCACTTCACTCACAGGCCTTGTGGCTGTTTGCCATTTAACACAACCATGCTGCCGTGTGACTGTGATTCATGGCTGACCTGACCTGTCACGCTCGATATGCAAATTTTACACTAAATATTGACTATCATCACAACCTGCACACTAAACAACATGTGTGTGTGGACGGTGGTGCGGGCGGTGTCGTGAGCCGGAGTGGCGGCTGAGTGACCCACTGGTGCCTTTGTGTGGCTGGCTAGGTTGGCACTGGGCGGGCGGTGTGGCCAGGAGCGCAGCTCTTGCTGTAGCGGCGCGCAGGGACAGACTGGCTGGGGAGCGAGGGTGCCGCGCCACGCTAGGCCTACTGCCTCTTACGTGCGTCCTCCGTGCCGTGCACCACCGCGCCTCACCAACTTTTTACCCGACGCTGCTGAGGCTGGCGGGTGATGGCAGCTCGTGTGGAGGCAGTGGTGGCGTCGGTGGAGGCAGAAGTTCCTGCCAGCACCAGGCCCAGCACTCAACCATTTTTTACTTAACTCTTTTCCCTGTTTATTGGTTGGCGGTGGTGGGCGCGGCGAAGACCCAATGATAGCTCTAGATATAAATAACAAGGCCCCAAGGCCGGTGCCACGGAGGGCCAGCGATGTGCCATACTGTCATGCCTAGCTCACCCCTACCCGCCCATACTCTCGTGTCGCCCATACCTAACCGCGCTGGTAGCCCACCTCCCCTCATGCCTCGCCTTATCCCATCCGCATCCCCCTGGCTCCACCTGCTACCTTACATATCCGCTGTTTATTATCCGTAGCCCATAGCCACTGGCACTATTTCGTCCCTCTGCCTCCCCAGTCAGCCGGGAGTCCTTATACATACCAGCGGGCACCGGCCTCTCGCTAGTCTCCGCGGCAACTTTGCCCTACGACCCCAAGTTTTTACTTCTTTATGATAAAAAAAAAAAAATAACACTTTCCCAGTGTTTTAGCGATATTTAGGTCACGATGTAATTGTCTCACTTCTTATGACATCCTGAGGTCGTAAAACGTTTTAGTGTTATTTGTAATGCAACTTCATTTTCCTTCCGCCGCCGAGATTATCAACTTCAACTTTAACTGCATTTCATGCCTCACAACCACCTCAGCCCGCAAGTTCCACAGGTGCCTTACAGTCATCGACGATGAGTCACGTCCTTGACATCAAGAAGGCCACTCCTTCAAGATTACTCCAATGAAAATGTCCTAAAAAACTCCCTCCTGGATAATCGAGGTAAGCTAAAGGCACCTGGGCCATCTTATTTGTGGTCCATGCCGCTACGCATTGGGATTCGAACACCAGAATTTTGCTATAATTCAACGGAAGTAAGAAAAATGTGTGTATAATATTTGTGGTAGGATGGTGGTGCCCAGACCGGCCATTAGTCCCACCTGAACCCTGCTTCTTGCTCGCCCCGCTCCTGGAGGAAGGGAAGGGCGAGGGTGGGGGAATCTGCCTGATGGCGGCCAGCAGCTCCAAGACTGGGAGGAAAACAATGCTTGACACAGGAAAACATCGCCAGCGGGAAACAATAACTCTGGATCGGAAAGCAATAAAGAATAAGAAAAAAAAAGACCGATTGTGTCGCTGGCCTTCTGATTCCTTTAGTAGGATGAAAGAGCAACAAGTCCTCAACACCGCCGTTGTGCAAACTTCCAATACGCTTCCGCAAACAAATGAAAACAGAAACATAATAACTAACAGCAAACAAGGCAAACAGGCTGAAAGGCAGATGGTGCTCTGAACAGATGACACGAACAGGAAGCTAGAAACGAAACAAAAAGTGAATCATAGGGGAACGGCCGCCGCCCACCTCCTTTACTGGGTTAAAGACCAAGTAATGACCAATAAAACGGGGTCGGGAAAGAGTGGTACGTTCGTTTCTAGTGCGGACGCGAGCGATGTTGGGAATAATTAATACGACTTCAGGGCTGCGTGTCACGGACTCGCCCTGGTGTAGCGCCACCCTGCACTCAACATTTTTTTAACACACCATGAGTATATCAACATGTACACGCCTTCAGAACACAGTATCTTTCCTTGACCTGTAAAAATGAACTCCAAAGGGTGTAAACTGCACTCTTTTCTTCCAATGAACCAGTCATCAGAGCACATCGGTTCTATGAGCAGCCACTAAATTCTTGGTGCAATGCAAATGACCATATTTTTTTTTTTTTTATTCCTGCTGTGCTATTTACGCTTGTGGCAGTTCAAGGACCTTTTATGCATTCCCAAAACATGTTCTTCTGCCGTGGACAAGAGAAGACAGCCGTAGGTGATCCTAGCAATACAGATACCAGGTTCCTAATGGGATTACGGACATTACTTTTGATTTAATCTTTCCTATCACTTCCAAATTATCATGAAGTGGCTCGAAGTTAAAGAATGTTGAATTTAGTCCCCATTTACATTTTTACACATGTACAGTAGAGGTAGGTGGTTTTGAAATCAAGAACAATCTCATTATTTGCAACTGGTGCGTCGCTAAATTAAATACGAATACGAGAACAAGTTTGTGCTTGCGGCTGACAGGTTTTCTCCACGCCAACCTGGTCAGTAAAACATTCACTCAACTAATATCTTCACACCTCGAATTAGCGACAGTTAGAAGAGTATTTATGGTTGATAATAACTCCTAAAAGGACGTACATCTTCCTCAAGTACTTGCCAAGATAAGAGTAATTTTTGCTCACGAAAAATTTATGTTTCTCATGAGTAATTGAGGAGTTCTGAGGAATCTACGGTCAAAGAGATGGTAGTCTGTAAGTTTATATGTATATATGAAAGCAAGTCTCCCTCATGTCTCCAAATTTAATATTCATGTGTTCGTGGGTAGGTGTAGATGAGGACCTGAGGATGAGTCTTTTAAGGTGGGTAAAAGTGACCACTACTTTCGACGCAGGTGGAGAAAGACGAGCTGCGTGGGTTGTAAATACTGTCGGCGGACACATGGAAGACAATTCTATAAATAGTGAAGATTACAGGAGGAGAGAGAACACAGGGATCATGAGCGGCATACACGCACCTTGACACGCGGCACACATCAAACTGACTTCAAAGACCCAACTCACAGAAATGCTCAAGATTAACGTCATTAACACATCGGCCAGTCATTAGGGTTTCCCTTCAAGTAATGAGAAGAATTTGTCACCGTGAAGGTAAGAGATTTTGTTCGGACGAATGCATGCATAGAGGATTATTTTATTATTATTTTTTTTTATAATGTTTCTTACCAACAGAATGAGAGCAAAATAAAGATACTGAGGAATTATAAGAGATGTGTGTGTGCTGGGGGGGGGGGGGTTGGATGGGTGGATGAGTGATGGATGGAAGTAGCTGCTCAAGTATATGTATTGAACAGCTGAACATCGCCAGAGACTGTCCGAGGCGCCCATGCAAGCAAGGCGGCAGGCAGAAAGAGCAGCGTCACCTTCTTAGCAAAGAATACGTACGATGTAAATCTGTCATCGAGGCTGAATAATGGCAGCAAGTCACGGTGCGGCTTCGTTTCTGGTAATCGCCGGGGCTAAGCATTACGACCAACACGTCGCCTACATTCACCAAGAGAACTTTTATGTCCGGACACAGACGCTTAAATATTTTTCATCTTCTGCTAGTCCTTGGAAGCAAACGCAAGGATTCATAGATGTGTACTGAACTGAAAACCGAAAACTACGTCTAAGACAGGCATGGTTTCATAATAATTTCATTTTAGGAAGTGAAACAATAATATGTGACTAATTAATAAGTACGCAGATAATCATATGCATGCAGAAGGTATAATAATGTAGGTAATAATGACCACACACGTACTCCTTTCGTATTAAGACGCTCATTAAAAATATCTGGTTAATGTGGTAGAGATGATCCTAAAGAATCTTAGTCATGCCACAGGGGGTGAAAAAATAACAGACTTTTTTTTATGTGTGTATGTTGACAATTTTATCATTACATATTATACGCTTCATTTTTCAACGCTATCGTGCAAATAGAATATATAAGCTCTAAAAGAAATACAAGCTGAATAAGGCAAATTCTCTCTCTCTCTCTCTCTCTCTCTCTCTCTCTCTCTCTCTCTCTCTCTCTCTCTCTCTCTCTCTCTCTCTCTCTCTCTCTCTCTCTCTCTCTCTCTCTCTCTCTCTCTCTCTCTCTCTCTCTCTCTCTCATTCCACCCCTTCGAGATGCAGAACATAGCCAAGAATAGGCTCCCCTCCGCTTTCATTGGACACCACCTCCTCATCTTCAAAGAAACATTATGCAGCTAGACAGGATCACTCCGTACTTGCATCATGTTCTGCATCTCATTAAAATCTTCCCTTGGTTACAATGACGCTTATTATTCAGAACTTCACTCATAAATCTCCAGTGTGGTGACATCAGTAGGTCTGTTTGGGCTTCTTTATCACGCACATCCATTTAAATTACTGACACAACTACCCTCTCCTCCTGACACAAGAGGAGGGTGTCACCGGAGACCAGGGAGGGTAGGGGATGTGTATTTACTCAGTGCAGCACCTCAGACAGACCGAGTCGGGCTGCAGGGGAGGCAGACAGCCCCGCCGTATCAACCTGCAGCCACACTCGAGGACAAACAAACGGACAAATACACATACTCACGCGCCGACCTTCAAGTGTGAATGTTAACAAGTCTTGAATTTCTGTCATCATTCATGTAGGGGAGTTAGTATGAAAACAAGACGATGTGCTCTCTCTCTCTCTCTCTCTCTCTCTCTCTCTCTCTCTCTCTCTCTCTCTCTCTCTCTCTCTCTCTCTCTCTCTGTGACCACCATTCTTTAATGTTTGCCGTACATTTTCTCTTTTTTTATTTTTATTTTAGGCTAGGAATTATCATAACTATAAATTACGTGTCAATACGAAGTGTCATTTCACACATGTAATATTATAAGTGAAAGATGTGTATGAAAGCATGAAAACAAGTACGGTTGTCGGGTAATCATAAGTTTTACTTTCATGGCAATTTAAAAAAATACTTTTCTTCTTTTTTTTTTTTTATGCATATAACTGCGAGATTCATTCCGGCGCTATGCAAGTTGCCGTCTCATCGTTAGGTAGTTCATCACGTATGCTGCAGCTGCAACGTCTTTTATACCGCACACTGCCAAAAGAGCAAGCAGGCCATTTAGTCACGCAGGGGGCAGGAGTCACATTAATCCCAAAGGACGCATGTTCACGTTCTCTACACCAAAATCTTTCGCGCTAAGGATCATGATACCAAAACTATTCCTTTAACTGGGGATAAAATGCTCGAGCGAGATTGCCAGCTTCAACCCACTAAAAATAAATAGACAGAAGATTCCGATTACTGGTTTGGGACCCTGGTATTAGTTTCATAGCTCACGGACGAGCGCGCGCGCACACATGCACACACACACACACACACACACACACACACACACACACACACACACACACACACACACACACACACACACACACACACACACACACACACACACACATATAAAAAGAAACTCTGTTCATAAATATCTATATACATACGAGGTGTGTCATTAAAGTTCCAGGACTGGTGTCCTAAAAGATGAATTTCAAACCCAAGCCACAAACCACCATATTTCCCCTTCAAAGTAATCCTTCTGGAGTATACAACTGCGCTCCCAACCCTCTACAGTCACTAATCTTTTTCTTACGTGCTTTTAAAATCATGTCCTCTGTTGCAGGTCGTTTAACAATGAGCGCTGAACAGCGAACAAACTTGAAGTTTTTGGTGCAGTTGGGGAAAACGCCGTCAGAAGCACTGGGTATGCTGCAAAAAGTGTACGGGGATGAGACAATGTCACGCTCACGTGTTTTTGAGTGGTGCAAGAGGTTCAAAGAGGGCCGGGAGGACGTGGAAGATGACCCCAGGAGTGGAAGACCCTCAACGAGCAGGAATGAGGCCAATGTTGAGCGTGTCAAGCAGATGGTGCGTGACGATCGTCGGTTGACTGTTCGAAAGATCGCAGATGAGCTTGGCATGAACCACAACAGCGTGTGGAAGATTATCACTGAAGATCTGGGCATGCGGAAAGTCTGTGCGAAGATGGTGCCGAGACTCCTGAACGATGACCAGAAGGGACGACGCATGCAGGTGTGTCAGGACATCCTCGAGCGTCTGGAAACTGAACCAGACTTGCTCAGGAGAGTCATCACCGGCGATGAGTCCTGGGTATTTGAGTACGACCCGGAGACCAAACGCCAGAGCCTTCAATGGAAGAGTCCGGCGTCGCCACGGCCGAAGAAAGCAAGGCAGTCCAGGTCCAGCTTCAAGGTCATGTTGATCGCTTTCTTCGATGTGAGGGGCATCGTCCACTGCGAGTTCTTGCCACAGGGCCAGACAGTCAACCAACATGTGTACAAAGAAGTACTGCGGCGTCTGCTTCGTGCAGTGCGCGAGAAGAGGCGGGAGTTGTGGCAGGGCAACTCGTGGCTGCTTCACCACGACAATGCGCCTGCTCACAATGCCCTGAGCATCAGAGAGTTCTTGGCCAAGAAGAACATCGCCGTGCTGGAGCAACCGCCCTACTCACCTGACCTCGCTCCGTGCGACTTCTTCCTCTTCCCCAAGCTCAAGGAGGTCATGAAGGGGACCCGTTTTGATGATGCGGACGACATCAAAAAGGCCGTGACGACGGAGCTGAGGAGCATCCCGCAAGAATCCTTCCAGCAGTGCATGCAAGCCTGGCAGAGAAGGATGGACAAGTGCATGCGGTGCCAGGGGGATTACTTCGAAGGAGATAACCTATAGTTTGTAGCCTGGATGTGAAATAAAACTTGTGTGGCACCAGTCCTGGAACTTTAATGACACACCTCGTACCTATGAAAATAAAGAGAGAGAGAGAGAGAGAGAGAGAGAGAGAGAGAGAGAGAGAGAGAGAGAGAGAGAGAGAGAGAGAGAGAGAGAGAGAGAGAGAGAGAGAGAGAGAGAGAGAGAGAGAGAGAGAGAGAGAGAGAGAGAGAGAGAGAGAGAGAGAGAGAGAAAGAGAGAGAAATTATTATAATGCTGACACGTACTTTTGGCCCTCGCCACAACTCTAGCCCACTTTGAACCATTAGGACGCGGCGGCCAACATTCAACCACGGACTCATGGAGCAGAAATTCAGAATATCTAATTTTTCCTTTAATATTCCCATCTTACTGACTTGACTCTCTCTCTCTCTCTCTCTCTCTCTCTCACGTATCGGCGTTCCCCATCAAATCTCAAACAAAATGTCTTTCTCGTCATTATTTTCAATGTAATGAGACGCAAAAGCAGCCTAAGTTTCAGCTAACGGTATCTGTTAAACTTGGGCATCACATATTCGTAAATTAATGTTCTGCTTTTAATGGAACTCTTTGACCGCTGAAAGAAATAGCAACTAACTCACTTCTTTCTTTGGGCAACAACATCAACTCTGGGATGGACGGGACAGACATGCTTCCCGCCGCTAATTTCGCCTTTGTCTTCCTTGGATCTTCGCATGATGCAAAACAGAAATATGAGACTCAAAATGAACAATCACATTCAAGTAATTACGCTTCCAATGGAGTCCTACATTATTGCCTGCCAAACATAATGACGGTCAAAAAGTACCAGTAGATTTCACGTCGTGTGTTTGTGGTGTATTGAAATTAATGGAAAGAGTAATACAGTATTTACTAAAAGGTGAACCAAACAAGCGACACAAGGCTACACGAGTTTGAAATACGACGTAGATGCTTCTTTACTTCAGTACCTACCTTAGATTTTGCCAAGAGAACAAGGAGCCACGGCGCGGATGAAGGGGAGAAGACTGGGATGCAAGTGATCCTTCACACATACCTGGAGGGGAGAAACAAGAAAGGTTAATATGTGGGGATTATAGTCACAATTAATCCGAAATTAAAATAACATTAGCCTGTGTAATATACTTAACGTGTAGGATATATAAATGTATAGAGCATTACTTTTTTCAGTCTGTTTCTTTATTTTTATTTTTTTTTCTTTGTCTGGTGATAATTTTTTTGTCTCTCGTTCTCTCTTTTAACACACACACACACACACACACACACACACACACACACACACACACACACACACACACACACACACACACACACACACACACACACACACACACACACACATACACACACACACAAATAAATACTGCACAAGAAAGCGACACACCTCTCTACTCCTCAGGTTTCAAACACATCACTCCTAAACCTAACATCACAACCTCCCTCACCAGAACATACTAATGAACAAAACATACAAAGCAAACACTATATGTCCACCTGAAAAACCTCACCCAATCAGGTGGTCCTGGCAGAGTCGCACACAAACAAACGCCGCCTGGTCGCTCTGCCCTACACAGTATCAACAAAGGTCGGGTCACCAAAAAATTATGACACCAATACAGGCAGAGGCTCATCCGCAAATCGCCTGAGACAAAAAGTTGCGCCGAGAAAGGAGACTCATGCGGGCCTCCCAATCCCTCTTTGGGCCAGTAATAACACCAGGAATGTAAGCCGTTCCTCCACGCAGCGCTTAGCCTTCCTTCCCTTCCTCTCCCTTGTCCTTCCTACTAACTACCTTCTCACTTTCTACCTTTCTGCCTTTTCTCTCTCTCACTGAAAACTCCTTCATATCGCCTCTAATCCTCCTTTTGCCACAACTCCCTTCCGTCGTGGAGAGATAAAGAGAGAGGAGGGATCGTGGGGTCAAGAGAACATT
Source organism: Scylla paramamosain (assembly GCF_035594125.1). Classification (NCBI taxonomy): domain Eukaryota; kingdom Metazoa; phylum Arthropoda; class Malacostraca; order Decapoda; family Portunidae; genus Scylla; species Scylla paramamosain. The sequence goes on along the minus strand of NC_087162.1, from coordinate 1,584,070 downwards.
TCATAGCACTCGGTACCCGATGCGGTTAAATTCTTCAGATAATTCGGGCGGTCACGTCAGCATGGCCTGCCTGGGAGTGGTCAGTCTCGGATCTGCCTAATCTGCTTTGATGACAGAGAAGAGAGGATTCGCCGGCCGAGAAATGACTGGGGGTTAACTGTGTCTTTGGTTCGAGTGACTGCCTCTCGTCACTGTACCAAAGACAAACGCTTCTTGCGACTTATTTTGAGTTTACATATAACCTCCAGGCCGCCGGAATCCTCACATCATATTCACGCACCTTCCATTTTTTTTACTTTCTTTATCGCTTTTTTTTCTGTCCATCAGTGTGTTTATGTGTGTGTGTGTGTGTGTGTGTGTGTGTGTGTGTGTGTGTGTGTGTGTGTGTGTGTGTGATAAGAGAGAGAGAGAGAGAGAGAGAGAGAGAGAGAGAGAGAGAGAGAGAGAGAGAGGAGAGAGAGAGAGAGAGAGAGAGAGAGAGAGAGAGAGAGAGAAAGAGTTTAGACATAGACCGGAAACAAGACATACATACATACATACACATACATACACATACATACACACACATATACATGCAGAGATTGGAGGAAGGAAGTATCTAGCTACATAGATAATTATCATAAATCTTACAATTCACATCAGGCTTTGAAAGTTGATTGCGTGTAGTGCCGCATTAGATTAAACTAAGCACGCACGTCGCTGTCAGGAGGAAGCGTGAGAGGTTGCCACGTTTGTGTGTACGTGTGTGTACGTTTGTGTTGGGTCATGCGGCTGCACAGCGGGTGGCGGGTCAGGCGGTCACATAACGAGTCACGGGCCACACAGCCATACACCAGGTCACGGATGGCAACATGGCACACAGCAGGTCACAGGTCATAGCCACACAACAGGTTAGAGGTTACAAGTTACACAGTAATGCAGCTGATCGTTGAGGCAGCCACTGCAGGTCACAGGTCATGAAGTCACAACAGGTTACTCAGCAAGTCCTAAAACTATATCAGGAAATGTCGCAGGTCACAACCACGCAGAAGCAAAGTTCGCGGGTCACAGCCACACAGAGGTAAAATTTGCACACAGTCGCAATTCGCATGTCACAGCTAAGCAGGGTCGCAATTCGCAGGTCACAGCCACACAGGGCCGCAATTCGCAGGTCGTATAGCCACACAGCAGGTCACGTGTCACTATATAGCAGCCACACTCTGGTTCCCAAGGGGGTGGCGCTGGGGTGAGGGATGAAGGGAGAGGGGAGAGGCAGCCTTGCGTGAGCGGCACACGAGGCACACCTGCCGACTCTGGGGAGGGACTCACCTGTGGCGGTATTGACCTGTTCCCCGCCACGACGCCCGCACACGCCGCACTTTACGGACACGGACACGCCGACACCCACCACCAACGTCCCCTGAGACACGGCGGTAACCCAACCCGCCCCTCAGCACCTCGGTCCCTCAGCACCCCAGCCCCTCAGCACCTCGGCGCCCCTGCAGTCACGAGGGAGGGAAGCAGGACCCGGAAGAAGTGCCTTGACCGCCTCTATTTGTATTGGATAAACTCGCGACGGTTTAATGATTGA
>NC_087162.1:1572500-1577500 GCF_035594125.1 Scylla paramamosain | reverse complement strand
GGAGGAAGAGGAAGGACATCAGTGGCGGTGGTGGTGGCGATGAGGGAGTCTCAAGAAGAGGAGGAAGGAGAGGAGGAGGAGAAGAGAGGCAGATGATAACGGTAATGAAGACGAAGAGGGAAAGGATAAATAGGAACAACACTCGTCATTAGAGAGAGAAACAAAATTACATGAAGTAAAACCATGAGAGAGAGAGAGAGAGAGAGAGAGAGAGAGAGAGAGAGAGAGAGAGAGAGAGAGAGAGAGAGAGAGAGAGAGAGAGAGAGAGAGAGAGAACAATGCAGGTGCTGAGCCTTGTGGTGACATCGACATGTTTGTGCAACGGCATCGATAAGGAGGCATCGCTGTGGTCCATATGAACGGGCGGTGATAATGCGAAGGGTACAGATAATGTACGAAAAGATAATGGCGAGAAAGAGAGAGACAGATTTGATGAACTGTGAGGCTTTCGAGATCTGAGGCCTTGACCTTCCCTCGCCTTGTCAGGAGCAGACTGTGGCAGCTGTCTCACTGTCTGAGCGCTAACTAGACGCTGCAGAAAGATTATGTATTTTACCTGAGCGTGCTACAGGTCGAAGGTTGGCTGGACAGACTAGTTATTAACGCAGGATGAATGAGCTTTTGTGTGGCGCGTGTGGAAGGTGAACGATACGTGATTTCACAGCAAACGTGGCATTATAGTATTACAGTATAACAAAAGCATTTATAACCTCACTAATATACTCAGTTCAGATATGTAATCAAAGCTTAGTATGTATTACCCTCCGTCATGGTCACACTTCACCTCCGTACAATGCATGCAGGTGCACAGTGCAAAACAACTGACCTGTTCATCCTCGATCATGGTGCGTGGGAGGCGGGAAGGAGTGGGTGTGCTGGAGATCCAAACCGGTGTACAACAACTTTCTTGGAATTAAAGTCTTACGTTCATTGTTAGGAATGTCTTCATTCATGAGCTCTAAGAGGGAACCACCAGAGGCTGATGCTCCGCCAGTCCTCTCCTGCACCGGGTTTGAATCAACAAGTTTATAGGAAGAAAGAAAACGTGAATGGAAGGGTTAAATCTGAGGCGCCGCGCACGTCATTTTTTTACCGAGTGAAAATTTTGCGCGGGAAACACGTGTGTGGAGCGAGCGAGGAGTGAGTCAGAGGGCCTTGAGACGCGTCGGTGTGCGGCCAAGCGGTGGCGTGCTGCTGTTCAACCCTTAGCGAGAGCTCGGCAGGATTGATAAAATATTCAAGGTCATTAACATTGCACGAGTAGTGAGGGCACAGGTCACGAGACACAGACAGCGGGTCACATACACACGCGGTGCCAGCTGAGCCACGCAGGGTGCAGCCGCAGACCAAGGAGCAGGGTGAGGCAGGAGTGATGGGGGAGGAGACTGGTGAGGGTGTGGGTGAGGGAGGGGCAGGGACACAACAATGAACAGCAGTAAAGCAGGAAGCGGAACCAGAAACAACAGCAGAGGAAGGAGCAGGGTTCCAGGAGCATGAGCAGGAAGGGAGCGTGCGGGGGGCGGCCGCGGCTGGAGTGGCACTGGCACTGGTCGATAAAAAACAGCGTTAGTGGTGGCGGTGGCGTCAGGCTGGAGCGGGGAGGCCAAGGGAGAGCCCTCGTCCCTCCCCACCCGAGGCCTCCCCTCTCCCCTCTCGCCGCGACCCGCATGACGTCATAGGCTCAGCCGCGCCAGACGAACAGAACGAGGATGCTTGGAGTGGCGGGGAGAGAGGAATGTCAGAGGGAGACCAATGTCGAGGACCTGTTCCTTCACCACAGTGGTGACTAGGGACACTGTGACCAAAAAGTTACTGTCTTCTCATGCGATCATTTATTGACATATTTCCTTGAATGACAATGAAGACAGGTATCTGCAAACAACTGCAGAGGTATGTTTCAAATGGACTATACAACACAAATAAGGACTAGGGAAAGAACTAAGAGGAAATATCATAGATATAAGCAATGGCAGTAATCTTCGCGGCCACGTGGTTGTAATGATAGACTTGACACAATAATTACATTAATTAACTGAAAGTAAATATATCATGAAAATGTATCATATATCTGCATGATTTCAATAAATTTTCGATTTCAAAGAAAGGATGCACTTTCATGCAGCTATTCAAGGTTTCACAAAAAATACAACTCCTTGAATGAATGAAAACAAAAATATCTCGGTTTTAGAAATGGAAGCGAACAGCATATATCGTAGTTTCTTTCTAAAAAGGTTAAGGAGGTCACAAAGCGACACACTGGCCAGCTCGGTACTTCAGATCCTCCTAAGAGCAGCGATGAGCCTAAAGCTGAGTCAGGGGAGGGATTAGAGGAAGGGTGAATAGGTGTTTGTGGAATGTAGCCAGAACTTGAGATGCCGCGGCACCAGCAAAGAACTCAGCACACAGGAGAGTGTCACAGCGGCGTCAGACAAAATACCACACTGCTGGTGTTAGGTCACATAATGTACATTAAACAGTGGCAAACTGCCACAGACAAGCAGACAGATGGCTGTGGCGTGGCAGCAGCAGCTGGCGGGTAATGACGGAAGGTCTGTGATTGGCAGCGAGCCAGAGTTGGGCGGCAGGCCTAGTCCGCCCCTATAGCCAGCCGCCCCGCCGCCCTCACACCCACTAAGGCGCCTTTCTCACTAGACTGTATGACGCAGGAAATTTAGTATTATATATTTCTTTTTCTTTTCGACAGCAATAGAACCATCCACTCTAAGTACTGAATCTGCTGATGTATCGTCGTGTGGTAAATATAAAGCAGCAAACACTACCACTAATCTGTCCGTGGCCGCGGTGCCTTCATACTAACGCGCTGACTACACTACGGGAGCCGCTAAGCCTCACGACACGAGGCTCATCTCCCACACGCGGCTCTGATGGACCCCGTTTTCTTTGTTTCATTAGGACGGCTACACACACACACACACACACACACATACACACACACACACACACACACACACACACACGCACACACACACACACACACACACACACACACACACACATACACACACACACACACACACACACACACACACACACACACACACACACACCACACCCGCACATACACACACACACACACACACACACACACACACCACACACACACACACACACACACACACATAAGGACGTCATTAACATCCCAGACCAAGACTTACAGACACGTATGCCATCAAATATGAATATTTCTTCCACATGAGAGCTCAATAAAATAAGTGCATTTTTATTTCAGAGCTGGACTGCGTTGTTATTACTACTTTTTTTTTACCTGCTACACGGGACGGCCAAGGTAAGAAGCACACAGGCGTGACCGACATGCTCCCTTTCCCGAGGACATGCGTCCGGGAGAGACTTGGGTGGTCAGAGTTCATTGCAAAAACATGAAAACCTGAAGGTCTTGGGGTCGTGAGGCGCTGACCAACCCTTCGTCTTTATGGCAGTGTTGGTGCTAAATTATTTTGATATCGGTATAAGTAGCACGCTGGGGATTGATATTCAAATGCACCATCATTGGAAATTTGTCTCAACTCTCATATGCCTGAGAAGTGCAACCGTAAGAGTATAACTTTAACAAAACGCGTATGGTTTGCGTTGAAAGTTAGCGATGTTTAGTAGAAAAACATATGCCAAGACATTTAAAAAAAAAATCATTCTTTCTACTGAGATTTAGAAGCATTCTGGTCATTATATTGTATCACTTCGTACTGGCAAAAGTGAGGCCCAGAGAAGGGCTCACCTCACTATCCCCACTCGACTCTCCTCCCTTCATGCCATCATTGACACAAAAAAGAAACACGCCAGCGCACATGACGGACATTCAAGCGAGTCATTAAAAAGCCCTGTGGAAGTTACAACTGCATTTTTTAGTGGCGAGAGGACGAAACCTGAAAGAATTCTGCCATTAAAAATCTGTTTTCATTCAGTGACTTCTTTCGTAGTTTGATTGATCGTAATTAAATCAATTAAACACCAAAACAATGTCAAACAATAACTAAAAATGTGGAGTGTTTTACATAGAGTGCTGAGAAAAAACAAAGTTCATCTGCCTGCAGGAAGGAGCTGGCGAGGTGGTGGTGGACATGACTGAGAAGGGCTGCCCGAGGGAGGAGAGGGCGTGGCTGGTGTTCGGCGGGCCAGCGCGACCACTGCCTAACCTTGGACCTGTCCCATGACCGCTGTCCTGCCAGTCATTCTTGCCTTAGACACGTTCCCAGACCCAATTTAAACCGACTTAAGTAACTCTCTCTACGTCCCTAACCCTTTTTTTTTTTCTTCATTCATTGCCGTTACAGGAACACTTAATGCCTCTATCATTAGCACATAATAATTAATACCATAAACACCATGATTAGCAAGACCACAAGTTATAATCACGACCATTATCAACACACACTACAAGTCTATCATTATCACCATTACCGTCCACCACTCCCATCATAAGTCAGAATAACATTACTAATATTCCTTACGCTTGAATAACTCAGCCTCAATGATCTTCAGTAAACAAAAATGATCTCAGTGTTAATATTCAGTAAGCAATGTTCTGTATTTCTACCAGCCTAGGATTTGAACTCCGTCATAAGAGGAGTTCCAACACACAGCAGAAAACAAAATGGTCTTTCTTTTCAATCTCCTACTCATTTTGGGCAAAGTATCATGAGTGGGCTTTTTCTATCCTATTTTTCCCCCTTCGCCGATATCCCTTAGACAGAACTATTCATTAAAAAAGTAGTAAAGGAGCATCTTGAAAACTATACTGAATATTGCCCAGTCACCTGCTACAGCCGCACTTAACGCTACTAAATTTTACTCCAGACTAAACTACCCGAGATGGAAATGCATCTGTCAATATATCACTAGCAATATTGTTATAGATGTCAAAACACTAGTATCTGAAATCCTCTCTTGTCCTTCCTTCCTATCCATCTTAGCGTGCTGAAGTAAGGGTGAGGAGAGAGGAAGGAGGCGCTGAGAAAGATGAA
>NC_087162.1:1550000-1570000 GCF_035594125.1 Scylla paramamosain | reverse complement strand
CAGGGACTGCCACGTGTAAGCCTGATGGCTTCTTGCAGCTTCCCTTATTTCTTATGCTTTTTATGTTTTTATGTTCTTATGAATCAAACACACAAATAAGTATATGAACGAGCAAACTTTCAATTTACCACCCATAAACAAAAATAACTTCGCACTACTTTTCAACAAAACCTTGATTGTGAGAAGGATAATAATGATGATGATGACGAAGACGAAGACGATGACAATGATAATGATGACACGACGGATGAAAGGAAGTCATAATCTGTCTGCTGGCCACGTACCATTTACTCTACGCCTTGATGACATCTCTTGCGCATGAGGAGATAAAGAGAAAAATCCTCCCCGTAGGCCTCCAGAAGACGGGAAAGGAAGGGAAACAAGGAAGGAGGAGGAGGAGGAGGAGGAGGAGGAGGAGGAGGAGGAGGAGGAGGAGGAGGAGGAGGAGGAGGAGGAGAAGAGCCAAGGCAGAGTTCATACCGTGAAAAATGAGTCTGGTATTCGTCAGGACGGTGATGATCTTAATATGACAAAAAACACAACTTTTTTGTTCCCCTGCGTCTCCATTTCTCATTTCTCTCCTTCCACGACACCCGCACTAGGAATTTTCGATCTCCATCGCTGTTCCTACGTGCTCCTGTCTTGTCCTTGCGAGGAGGTAGTTCAGGGCTGTCACTTTTTTATCTGTCTTCTCCTTTCTGCCAGCAGGTCAGTATATCCGGCGTGCAGCAAAGCGTTTTAAGATGGTACGCAAAAATGTAAAAAATTTTGTATAAAAATTTCACTTTTTCTCTCACTTCTTGTATCTCCTAATCTACTTCATACTTCCTCACCTCAGCCCACTTCCCTCATCTTTCCTCTTTCCCTCCTCCTCCCCTCCTCCACTCCTCCTCCTTATTTGTCTCCCTTGCTTCATTCCTCCCTTCCTTTTCTCTTTTCCTTCCTCCGGCATGCGCACCGAGTTTTTGCCTTCGTCTCGTACAAGGATTCATTATCTTGACATCTAGAGTAAATTGTGCCACTTCAAGATGTTGGTAGAGGTTCATGCACATCTGCCCTCAGCTGGCGCTCATCCCCGGCGTCAACACACGCCACAAAACCTTCACACACAGATCACCGCCATGACGGCCCAGCGGGAACTGATTAAGCAACCCCAATCTATTTCCCCATACGCGCTCCAGTCGTCTCGCCTTCACTTTTCCCTTTACACCTGTGGAATGATCTTATTATGCGGCATACTCTGCTACCACTATCTCTAATACGGAAACTGTATATTGTTACTACGTAGGCAACCAAAAAAAACATTAAAAGCATGAAATATAAGAAGCGCAAAAAGTAATGTTGACAAAATCTGATAAAAATGATTCAATGCATACAAGTTTCAAAATATACACTACGTTGCTATGGACTTCAGCTTACAGAGAGCCCCTTTAGACAAATTTCACTGCAATTATAGGTTTGAATAACTAGCTGCTGCATAAAAAAAAAAAAAAAAACGCAAGTTCCCTCCCCTGTCTTGCGGAGTCTTTTTGCGCCGCGTACTGAGCAAATGAAGACACGCACTGCAATGATTTCCCACAACAGTCTCCAAAATAGTAAAAGCAGGACAGTCGCTCGCAGTTTGTCACTCCCCCTGTCGCCCTTCTTACCCATTCTCCCTCTCTATTTCCTTTTCCCTCCCTGTCTTTCTCACTCACGCCTTCCCTGCCCTACCCTCTATTCCCTCCCCTTCCCTCCCCCTACGTACAGCCCCGCCCGTCTACACCACAAGCGAATGTTATAAATAGCCCGTCTAAGCACAGCCCTGTCCCCACGCTCCTTCTTCCCCGCAGCACCAAAAAACAACAACAAAGGCAGCCTAATCAGGTCCTCAGTCTCGGCATCACTCATGGAAGAAAAATGTCCAGCCTCGCCCGTGGAAACTTGAAATAATGCACCGCCACCTCTAGTGAGATTAATTAAGCTCGACTCAGCTCGGCTCTCTCTCTCTCTCTCTCTCTCTCTCTCTCTCTCTCTCTCTCTCTCTCTCTCTCTCTCTCTCTCTCTCTCTCTCTCTCTCTCTCTCTCTCTCTCTCTCTCTCTCTCTCTCTCTCTCTCTCTCTCTCTCTCTCTCTCTCTCTCATAACCCGTCAACACTTTGTCAGTCTCCACCGCAGTGAAAGCAAACGGATGGCGTGGAATTCCGAGCAAAGCCTCGACTAAGCCAGCGTCTGAAGCCTCCACACACATCATGATTTATACATCTTCTCACTCCGCCGCGTTGCTCGAGAGAGACGTATTAATTCGTATTAAGAGCAGGTGCTGTCTGACTTACATCATCCCGGCATAATATCACTTCTCCCAGTAATATTCTTTTTACTACGTTCGAAAAAAAAAAGATTCAGCATTGATTGGACTGAAAAATAATTAGTATAATGTATTGAAATATCATAATGAAGTAATGCTTTTAATATTTTTTTCCGTGCAGTTTCCTTTTCGGTTTCCAGTTAGGCAATGAGATAGATTATGTAAGACTAAATGATATAGGGGAAAAGAAAGAAATCAAGAAAAATAACATATATGCAACATATAAAACAAATAAGTAAACAAAAAATGAAAATATATCCCAGATTCCTTTATAATTAAAAATAAATAAATAAAGAGACAACAAAGGGACTAAAGGGAAAGGGAAGAAAACAAGGTAAGACGGTGGTGGGCGAGGCACAAAGACGCTTCAAGGGAAGAGAGACGGAAGAGGCAAGACGTAGGGGAGGAAGGGAGGGGGAACAAGAGGGAAGTAATAAGGCGGAGATGGTAGCCTGAAGTACCTGAAGGCGCTCTTCATATCCTCCTGACGCAGCTACTCAAGCCAGTCCACCTCCCTTCCCTCCTTCCCTTCCTCCTTGACCCTCATTACCCTCCCCTCTTCCCTCTTCCCCTCCCTGAGCTCCTATCACAATTACACTTGTCCCCAAAGGCCATGATACCGAGAAGCTTCAGTTGTAAGGGCTTCTTTTCGATTACAGCAGCGTCTCCACATACCAGTGCATTCTTCAGCGTGACGAAATGAAACTGTTGAAATGTGAAGCTTATGAAAAGTTGATGTGAAAAGGTATAAGTGTAAACATTGTGGTATTATATGTGCCGCTTGTGATGTAATGTAGTGTGTGTGTGTGTGTGTGTGTGTGTGTGTGTGTGTGTGTGTGTGTGTGTGTGTGTGTGTGTGTGTGTGTGTGTGTGTGTGTGTGTGTGTGTGTGTGTGTGTGTGTGTGTGTGTGTGTGTGTGTGGTGAGGGGGAGGGGGGAGGTTAGAACAGATCAATAGGGAGAAGTGACAAGACAGAAGTAAGCAGCACTTAGGTAATGACCTAAAGGAGAGAGAGAGAGAGAGAGAGAGAGAGAGAGAGAGAGAGAGAGAGAGAGAGAGAGAGAGAGAGAGAGAGAGAGAGAGAGAGAGAGAGAGAGAGAGAGAGAGAGAGAGAGAGAGAGAGAGAGAGAGAGAGAGAGATAGCAACGCTCAGAGATGTAGAGTAGTGTAGTAAGATGGCATGATAACGCTGCTCAGGGAACACGTTAACCTGTTTGTGCGTAGCGTCGAGAGAAACAATGTTATCGCCTCCACCTCCCTCTTTATGGACTTCACATGTCACCATCATTTTCTTTTTATAAGTTGCTCTTTGTGAAATTTTTGTGCATATACATTTCATTACTTTTGTGTGTCTTGGTACCATTTACAGTTCCCTAATGTTTTTGGAGATTCACTGTTTCCTTTCTTCATTTTATCAGTTTGTAATCTTTTCAGTGTTTTTTTTTTAATTGCCTCCAGCTAATAGTATTATATATTGTTCTTAAAAAGAGAACTTTCTATATTTTTTCCTATTTTTTTCCTCCTACAAAAAAAAAATGTATATCGGAGGTAAGAATGATACAATACAAACATCTTACACAGACATTAATTTCCGCTGAGTAATTTATAATCGTTGTTTCGAGAAACTGAGCATCTTAACTTCCTTCAGTCATCATTGACTGTTATTCACTACTCGTGTAACATTTTAGGTAACGAAGAAAATTTCTTCTATAACCACCTTCCAACTCCCACTCATCCATTCCCTTCTTCTCTTTTCTTCCACCTGTAAGTGACCTCTTTCTTGGCTCCTCAACATTCTTCTTACTGCCTTTGTACTCTGCATTTTCTCATTAATCTTCTATTAGGACACAACGCACTCACTCCTTCAGCTGCATTCCTTTTGTGTGTCGCATTCTCTATCTCTTCTCCTCTCTCATTTAGTTCTTCGTCCAAGCACACACACAAAAAAAAAAAAAGGAAAAGTCCTCATTTTTTTCTTTAGTTTTTTTTTCTAACAAATGAAATATTTACAATGAAGTCTCATTCTTGATACACGTTCTTTTAGGTTCAGTCTGCGCTTATTGACATGCCAAGCATCCATATAACATTGCATTTATCAGCAAATGTATACAACCTGCACTCTTATCATTGTTAGTCACACACCTCCAATAAAATCTTCCTTAAAAGAATGTGCAGCGGTGCCTACATGCAAGCCACATGCGTGTACTCGTGCCTGCCCGCCTGCGTGCGTGCATGCGGACGTGCCTTGAAAAATAAAATACATTGAAGGGAAGATTAGAGAGGAGATGACCATTAAAGCCAGCTGTTTACTTGTGCATTCAGTGTCTGTAACGAATGCTGACATCACTAACACGAAGGCTGGTGTAATCATTTAAATTTCTAGGACATTAACGAGCTAAAACTGGAGGTCATCCTCTTTTTCTGGTAAATTACTAATAAACGGACAAAGCTTGCTCACGACGACCCTGATCAATAGGTGTACTTGTAAAGGACACAGTATCTGTAATTATTCTTTCTGCTCACGAGAGAGAGAGAGAGAGAGAGAGAGAGAGAGAGAGAGAGAGAGAGAGAGAGAGAGAGAGAGAGAGAGAGAGAGAGAGAGAGAGAGAGAGAGAGAGAGAGATTAAAAGAAAGAATCACACAGAGCCGTCACCTGCATGTAGGAAGTTTAGCCAGCCATTAGTTACCTGTGCACACCTATATTTGTTCGACCATTGGATTTCTGTACTGCGCCCTGATATATAGCCAGGATCGTGGCCATTAGCAGCATCTGAGGGTTCCCAGCACAGAACACACCACACCTTTTCTCCCCCTCTACTCTCATCTCATCTTCTTCCCTTCCTCCCTGTCCTTCTCCCTGTTGCTTCTCTTCTTTTAGTCTTAATTTCCTTTCTGTGTCTTCTTGCTCCTCTAATTATCTTTTTTAAGTTTGTTCTTGTATTCCTGATTTCGCAGAAGTACAGATAAGGATAAGTAAAAAAAATGGTGATAACTTATTAATACGTAGACAAGCAACACCCCCACAAAAAAAAAAACACTTAAAATTAAGATATGTAAAAAAAAAAAACACACACACACAAAAGTAATGTTAACAAAATCCAAGATGAATACATACACAGGAAAATTTGACCTACGTTTATTATAAAAGGATACCTGAAGGACCATAGAAGGTAACGGTTGGAAATAATTCAGTAGGTGCTCTGCTAGAAAGGAGTGTAATGTGTTTACTGACGAGGAGTAAGGCAAACAGGGAGATGATACACCGCAGATTTTCACTAGTGGACAATCGCCTACACGAACTCTTTTACTGTTTAGAAAGATCCATGCTTTATTTATGTGACACTCTTTTGCCTGCTGGTGCGTGTTTACATGTGGAGTTTCTCGCGCGATTTACAAGACATGTTATTTTTTTTCCGCAAATTTACTCCAGGTCATTTATGATACTGCAAGGTATGTCGAGCGTGTGTGTTCGTGTGTGGTGATGGTGATGATCATCGTTTGTGTGTGTGTGTGTGTGTGTGTGTGTGTGTGTGTGTGTGTGTGTGTAAGTGTGTTCGTGCGTGCGTGTAATAGTTATGATTATTAAGAGGGCGGCAGCCATTAGCAGAAAATATACATGGAAACGGAGTAGACACAGAGAATAGGATAAAAATGGATAACAAAGTACGAGTGTGTGTGTGTGTGTGTGTGTGTGTGTGTGTGTGTGTGTGTGTGTGTGTGTGTGTGTGTGTGTGTGTGTGTGTGTGTGTGTGTGTGTGTGTGTGTGTGTGTGTCACATAATAGCCCGCGGAGCGTGACCGAGCGCCGTCACAGCGACCAATGCCGTGAGAACTAGACGGACGCAAAACCTCTCACATTATTTATATGTTAATCTTCATCCGTCACTGGCGTTACGGGCGGCGAGGAAACACGTTTGACAACCATCACACACACGACTCACACACCACTCATGCCAGATATATACATTTTTTTCTAGTTTTTTTGCTTTGCCACTAAGAAGCACTAGAACGGACGTGGTCTGTGTGGCTTGTAACTAGGCAGGATGTAGCGTGGTGTTGATGGTGGTGTTGGTGGTAGTGGTGGTGGTGGTGGATGGGGGAGGTTGATAACTTCCTCCGTGAGCCATCCACTTTCCTTCAGCCACTTTAGCATGATCGCTGCTGCCGTGGCAACATAAATGACCTTCATGAACCACTTGATAACACATGGAGACGCAGAGCCCTAGTGTCTTATTGGCATTAATCCTGTTGGCGCACACTTGCCAGACATTCTATGATCTACCGTGCAGTTTAGTGAGCAAAATTCGCGACACGCCTGCACCAGTGTCACCTCAGTATTAGAGGGGAAAAAACGAAGCAGCAATATTACATACATACTTTACTGTCTTGCATCTCTCAACAATTTTTTCTTCAAATTCTTATTACTTTTTTTTTATTTCCGTAAGAGAGCAAAATTTCCTTAATATATATGCTACCAGAAGCCTCTTTAAAACAATGCTGCTTTCCTGAATACTGAGATGCATTAGTATCTCCTCTCAATTCTCTCACTCCTGTAACAGTACTAGATTTTTTCAATACTAAACGTCTATACGAGTATGCTACTAAAACCCCTTCAGAAAGTAATACTGGTGTTCTTATTCATAATCATGCATAGCCATTATACCCCTTGTTTCTTCTCTTTTCCTGTAGAGATGAGGATCCTTGAAGGCTTCTCGTGAGGTAGGTTTCTCCTTTACCCTCGGTCCATTTCCCTCGCCAGCTGCCACCACCTCGCATCATTACCGCCGATGAGCCCCACTCGTAATTAATGAAACGAGTGAGGAACGAGACTAAAGCACCGCTATGCGAGGTGTTTGGTGGCCCTGAGGAGCCTTCATTTAGAGCTATGAAACAGGTCGATATAAACCACCTACTCTCACTGAGATGAAAGATGAGAGATATTAGAGATGAGAGAGAGAGAGAGAGAGAGAGAGAGAGAGAGAGAGAGAGAGAGAGAGAGAGAGAGAGAGAGAGAGAGAGAGAGAGAGAGAGAGAGAGAGAGAGAGAGAGAGAGAGAGAGAGAGAGAGAGAGAAATGTGTCCTTATCCAACACTGAAACACCAGAACTGCTGACTACAACCACGAAGACTGGTCGGCAAAAGCAATACAGTATTAATACCACTTCATCTATTTTCATTCGGCCCATCCTTCCAACAATATTCTTAAAGGGAAGTCGTCAGGCTGGAATACATCAGCAGTGGAAGTTGAATTCGTCAAGGAAAACGTAATTCGCGAAAAGAGGAAAAAGACGCGCCTTAGTCAGTCTTTCTCAAACAATCTGTCGCTCCGGAAACGCGCCGATGGGCTGACGGACGCACGGGGGTGGTGGTGGCAGTGACGGACAGAAGAAGGAAACAAGAAACGAAGGAAAATTCGCTGACATCAAAGAAAGATATTGGTTATTTGAAGAGACAATTATAAGTTTGCTCTTTTCGCTACACTTGCATATATACATACATACATACATACATTCATACATACATACATTCATACATACATACATACATACATACATACATACATACATACATACATTTATATATACACTCAGTTACTTGAGAGAGAGAGAGACAGACAGAGAGAGAGAGAGAGAGAGAGAGAGAGAGAGAGAGAGAGAGAGAGAGAGAGAGAGAGAGAGAGAGAGAGAGAGAGAGAGAGAGAGAGAGAACACATATATCACCTGCAAAATACATATCTTTTACATATCTACATACATGCATACATATTTGCGTGCCTACAAAGAGACATGCGAGCTTAGTGTTTAGCAGTTTAGCTCTTTAGCATATGAAAGTGTTGGTAATTAGAAGCACACGTTCACTCCATAGTCATAGATCAGAAAATAAAAAAATTAAAAAAAAACTTATCGTGGTCCCGTGTCCCACAACCTCAGCTGATAACGTGACTGCAAAAAAGACCACCAAGAAATGACCCAACGTAAAATATTCAGCACCAGCAATGACTATACGAGACTAGCAAGATCTCACTCCATCCGCGTCTGTGAGGAATGTAACCAAATGGCCTCCTCTCAGACTTGCCAACACCATAACAGCTCCTCTAATGACCAAAGAGGAGTCAAGAGAGGGAACATCAGACAGACTCAAATTTCCCTGCTCTGCACACAGGACTGCTGCATCATCCCGGCAACAGCTGTCTGTCCACCACTAAATTTTTGTTGAGCATTAGTTCCCACTCAGGTGCAAGACTCATATCAGGCTCCGTGACGCAAATCAGTTCAGCTTTCATGACTAAGGCAAGTATCACGCTTTGCTCTTTGAACAAGTTAAGAAAGAAAAGAAGGAAGTGTGTGTGTTTGTGTGTGTGTGTGTGTGTGTGTGTGTGTGTGTGTGTGTGTGTGTGTGTGTGTGTGTGTGTGTGTGTGTGTGTGTGTGTGTGTGTGTGTGTGTGTGTGTGTGTGTGTGTGTGTGTGTGTGTGTGAGAGAGAGAGAGAGAGAGAGAGAGAGAGAGAGAGAGAGAGAGAGAGAGAGAGAGAGAGAGAGAGAGAGAGAGAGAGAGAGAGAGAGAGAGAGAGAGAGAGAGAGAGAGAGAGAGAGAGAGAGAGAGAGAGAGAGAGAGAGAGAGAGAGAGAGAGAGAGAGAGAGAGAGAGAGAGAGAGAGAGAGAGATACATTTAAAGACTATGAGAAGCAAATAAAAAAAACGAAAGAGAAAGAATAAGACTAACAAACGAACACAGAAAGACAAACAGATGGACAGATACCTAACGTCAAAAGGAAAAAAAAAAGTCTAAATCAGGAATCTTGACAGTGTATCATCATCATCGGCTGACCGTGACCTTCTCAAGACAACAAAAACAAATGACGAGCAAACCGCGTCTTTCTGATGTAGTTGCTGGCCAGAGACACCACCACCACCACCACTAGGCGGAGAGACACCCTCCCCTGTATCTTCGGATGTATATATAGCTTCCCCGACACTCATCAGCGGCAGGAGTAAACGCCCTTCCTCTTTTTCCGCGTCCAGGAGGAATAGCGGCAGGCTAATGTTGTGGGAGGGTGGTGATGAGGCCGCAGCTCTGCCTGATGGATGCTTCTCCCTGAGACTTGATGACAAAAGACCCGCTGAATTTAGCATCACCCGTCACCCTTGACAAGAAGAGGAAGATGAATGTATGAAGGCTAAGATGAGAATATTTTCATAGCGCAATATATATACGCCGAAAACTCAAATATCTTCTCGTAAATTATAAAGCAGGAGATTCATCTTCATCTCCGTTCTCTTGGTTTCCTGCACTCGGCATTTTTAACCCTCTCGCTGGCGGCCGGCCAATCGTTTCCCCCCGCAGCGAGGCTCGGCGTGCCATTGGCTGAGACTCTGCACGTTCCTATGGCAACCAAGAATTGCACAGTAGAACCCCGCCCAATGTAGGCGTGGCACAGCCAATCCCCGCCTTTGCCAAAATTGGGTCAGGTGTTGCGAGGGGGCGGAGCGCCAGCCTCGCGAAATGACAGCGGCGCGGGGGGCGGTGATCGATCCTGACTGAGGGCCCAAACTTCGCGACTGTGTTTTTGCTGTCTCCTCCTTTCATCGCTACACGCATCTAAGTGATTCCCCTTAACGCACTTGTGTTCGATTAGAATTCTCCCTAGCCCGTGTGTCTGCTGGATGGGCTTCGCAGCACAGCACAGAGGAGGCCGCCCCCTGCAACATCTTCGTCCACACCAAAAGCGAGAAGTGGGCGGAGACAAGGAGGCCGCGCCAGTCCACACTCGCCGCCCTCGCCGTCCCTGGCCCGTTATTGATTTATTGCAAGACATCGTTTTTACCCATCGCCTGAGAAAGGGTTCGGAAAAGACACTTTTCCTATTTACTTCGTCCTTTTACCGAGGGCCTTCGTTTCTACTGGTATTTACAAGAAGAATATTTTCCCAATGGCCCTTGCCACTGAGCTAAGAGGTTTGTTCTTCACCCACCGCCAGGTAAGTAGTGAGGCGACACAGGTGAGGCTGAGGGGGCGGTAGTGAGGCTGCTCACGATCATCAGGTTCACAGTAAAACCTTAAGACGCACACCACTAAGTCATATCAAAGTTACATCTCTCACGCTCCCAATCATACAAAACAGGCCAATGAGTGAAAAGTAGCATATGAAACACACACACACACACACACACACACACACACACACACACACACACACACACACACACACACACACACACACACACACACACACATACCAGAGATTGTATCCACCCTACATTGATAAAAACTATACATAACAGTGCCAAGGTACATCTCAAAGGTACAATAATTATCCTAAGGGTACATAATTATCCGTGTCAGCAGGTAATACATCGGAATGTGTGGGCGACGGCTTCCGCGCTAACTACTTAATGACATGGTTACAGAGACAAAGAGGGAGATGACTCATGTGGAACCCTTGTGGAAGTAAAGTTTTTGTTCCTCTCCCACACTTGAAAACAAGTTAAGATAGAGATGTCCTATGGATGACACTGATAAAGAAAAAAAAAAAAAAACTGACGAACTAAACAAGTCTTGCCTTCTGTCTCAGCAAGTATGGTGAGAGAAAAAGAGAAAAAGGGACAAGAGAAAAGGAAGAGACATTTTTTTGTGTGTGTGTGTGTGTGTGTGTTCTGCTGCTTTTCACATCCAGTAACTCAACACACACACACACACACACACACATTACGAAGCATTTTCACGATTTTCATAAAAAGAACCGAACAAAAATAAAAGCAAACCAGCTTACTGATAAAGAAAAATACAGATCTCCAGAATTACACTCGAATATTTACAACCCCCAAAAAACCACAATCCTCAATATGAAATAAGCAACTCTTGTCATTATATAAGTGATCCCTGGAAAAAAATACCTTGGAAAAAAAGGACGATGAATCTTAAGAAATCACACAAGGAATTTGCTCACCACGCGTCCCTGATCCCCTGACACGGCTGGAGAATCACGTAGCAGGTCTCTCCGGTCACTGTGATGAGCTACACCACCTGACGAAAGTCTGCGTCGTGTTCCTTTATCTGAAGAACTGTACGGGGACGCGTTCACCTTGGGTCCATTACTGCGATAGCGACGGCTGGGTACACGGACCCATGCGGGGACTAACACTCACATAGGAGGGGAAAGGAGGCCAGCGGAACTCACAGAAGAGGTGAAAAGGGATGAAAATGTTAAGGAATAAGAACTATACAGTATTCAGAGGGTGAAGATTTTATCAGGTTGTTACGTGTATGAAAAGTTTCGCAGTTCTCTAGGAAATCTTAAGGCAGAGAGAGGTGGTATGCGGGTAAGAGAGAAATGTAACACTCGCTCCACAAATATTTCAACGTCGAATCTGTCGTGAAAGAGCAGGAAGGAAACAGTCTGACATGCAACTCATAGATGGAAAAGATAAAAGAAAGAAAATATTAAAATCAACAGACGTAACATGCATTCTTCAGGTATACTTTGCTCTTATTCTCTCCCATACTCCACATTTCAAATAGTGACGTAACCATGACTCAAGATGCAAATGAACAAAACAGCAAGATGTAGAAACAGTGCAGATGGTGAAAGGTCTCAGACAGAAGAACACTGCGACTGGAAAAGGGACTGAAACACGAGTAGAAGAGTGATGCAGCTGAGGAAACGAGGGAGCAAAGCAGAAGAATAAGTGACCCAGGCAAATGGCAGGGCGTCAGGTCCCCGTCCAGGCGTACTTAAGTGCCCCCTCAATTATTACTGACTCTAAGGGTCCCACCTTTAGCACCACTTTCGGCGGGACACGCAGGTCGAGGGCCCACAGGTGTCCCGGCCCCCACGCTCGCTCCCGTGGCTTATGATGGATGGCCGGCCACCTCCGCCTCCCGACACGTCCCCATCCATGCGAGAACGTCAGGCGCACCCCCTTTATCTCCCAGTCCACCGCCTTTATCCTGCCGTTTGTATGTCAGTCTGGTTTCTATATCCATCAGTCCTCTCTCTCTCTCTCTCTCTCTCTCTCTCTCTCTCTCTCTCTCTCTCTCTCTCTGGGAACGTTCTTTGTAAAAATTATTCTTCTACTCTATCATAGATTTTCTTTTTCTAAACAAGTGAGCAAGGAAACTTTCATAAACAAAATCAACTATCATCTTAATAACTAATTGGACTGTTCATCTATCTACCATATGAATCCATACCTCGGTAGTTACTGAGTCCAAATTATCTGTATGTAACTTCATATCTATGCTCTTATCTGTCTATTCATGTGTCAATCCACTGGGAGACGCGATAAGAAACGCCCTACCAAAGACATAGAGAGAATGGCGGACCGGCACACAAAAAAACAAGCAAATATAGGAAAGGATACATATGTAGATTCCTGAATAATTTGAATACTTCGCCCTTCATCTTAGTTTTAGGAGAAGTTATAGAAAATGGTATGGTTTGTTGTTATGAGATATTCGACAAGGGAAAGGCGAGATGCGCTTTATTAGAAGTAAACTGTATTTATAAAGGTCAAAATTCGTTTAGAGAATCTTCCTGGCCAACAATGCCAATGCTCCATTTCGTTCTATCACTAAAGAAACGCAGTGTTATTACAACTGCAGAAACAGAACGCTGAATTATTATTTCGATAAATGTTCGCCTCACATACAGAACATTTTATATAATTTCCACGAAAATAAACAAGCTTATTCTCATGTGCATCAAAAGGAAGTCAGGGAATTTCTTCAAAGCAGAACAAAACAAAGCAAAAAGAGGAAACTAAGGAAGCGTTTGAAATGTGTGATGTGCACTAATCTTTCTTCCTCTCCTGCTTGTTTGCTGGCTGATTGGCTTATTGATCGTTTGGAAAGGTTTGGTAGGTGATGATTGCATGAGTGTGAGTAGGAAAATAAACAAAAACTACACAAAATAACAACGAAAAGGAAGAAAAGCGAACACGAAGAGAAAGAAAAGAAACAAACACAAAAATGCGGGCCAGAAATAAGTGAAAGGAGTAAAAGAAGGAAAGAAGAAAGACTTCCATCACCACCACCATCAGCACCAGCCGACCAGCAGAAAGAGGAGGAGGAGGAGGAGGAGGAGGTGGAGGAGGAGGAGGAGGAGGAGGAGGAGGAGGAGGAGGAGGAGGAGAAGGAGGAGGAAGAGGAGGAGGAGGAGGAGGAGGAGGAGGAGGAGGAGGAGGAGGAGGAGGAGGAGTGGAAGCATCAGCAGCAGCAGCAGCAGCAGGACCGCCGAGGGGCAAAAACATGTGGGCAGACCCAAGAGGAAAAAACACTAACGCGGAGCGCCAACATCGAAGGCCAGAAAAGGGGAAAGAGCTGAACGGACGTGGAAAACTTTGCCCAGAAAAGTCAGAAATTATTGTTCAGTCGTCCCTGAACAGCACCCATAGAGAGAGAGAGAGAGAGAGAGAGAGAGAGAGAGAGAGAGAGAGAGAGAGAGAGAGAGAGAGAGAGAGAGAGAGAGAGAGAGAATATTACGTACTAATACTACACATCATAATAAAATATGTGGATATTCTCACAACAGGATAAGATGGGACAGTTCAGCTGGTGTCTTTAGGCAATCTGAAAACAGATGACGTTTCTTTTTGTTGCTTTGTTAAATCACTAATAACAACAGTACAGAAAAAGCAGAATTCTCGCACTGCTCACCACACCACGCTGCGCCGCCTCCCGCCTCCACCACCTTACAAAACTGAGTAAATATAAGTCTTAAGCATCTGACATACAGTGTAATCATGTTCATAAGGAAACGAGTTCTTGCAATTGATTGTATCATATATTGTGAGGGATGTTATCTACAAGATAACGATAAGCTTCGATATTTTTACAAAGTGGTGTAAAAATAGGCTGATAATGTCAAGACTATACATGCGAAACAGAAAGGTGTATGGAGACAGATAAAACTTGGCATCGCATTTATCAAGGAAAACAAGTGTTTGTTCTTTCCTACAGTGTGTGATTGAAGAAGACAACAATTACCATGGCTAAAAACATATTTTGCTGTGCACAAATCTCTAAGCGTGAAATATATTTTCATAATGGATTACACACCATAATGTAAGACATACGTATATAATGAAAACAGTGATGCCGTTCATGTAATTCCTAGTCACAACAAAAAACGAGAAACTTGCAAGAAATACTAAAAATACTTTGTTCCAATGAAAGACTTTTAAACGATATTGGTTCTTACTATGAAACTGCGAATACAAATAATTTAAATGTGGTTTATGAGGAACGTCTTTCTGTGACAAAGACTTTATCTTCCAGCAACACCAGCACTCCTCCAGTAACACAGAAACAGTGACATGGTAAGGAAGATTGAAAAATGAAGATGAAGACTGAGAAATTAGCATGACGTGGCGTGCAGGAGTTCCGGAAGGTTATTTTACTTAAGTAACAAGGTAGAGAACAAGATCAGAAAGAGATTAACAAAAATGGTCGAAAACGTTTGAACATTACTTAAACGAAGGAATCTCTGTGAACAGTAACACCGGAACTAGCAGAATAAACAGTAGTAATAGCATAATTAGCGGCAGTAACAGCAGTAGTAGCAGCAGTAACAGGCTGACAGACAAAACGCACAAAGAAAGGAGTACAAATACATAAACGTCTGCAGCATAGGGTTAAATACAAGACACGGGAGAAGGGAGACAAGGAAGAAACGAGAGAGCGGGGAAGTGTTTCTCAAGGATTTCTCTCACTCAGTTCTCTAATCTTTGTTCAACTTGTAGGGAGACGAGCTCAGCGCACTCGTACCCTGCGCCACACATCTCACGCCGGGGAGCCATTGAGGTGAAGAGAATGAGGCAAGTAACGAGTGAAAGAGTCCGTAATTAGTGTGTAAGATAAGAAGCGAGTTGCGATAGTGAAATGAAGTAAGAGGTTACGTCAATGGTGATGGTGGTGGTGGTGATGATGGTGATGTGATGATCGTGATAGTGATACGTGTGTGTGTGTGTGTGTGTGTGTGTGTGTGTGTGTGTGTGTGTGTGTGTGTGTGTGTGTGTGTGTGTGTATGTATTTCCAAAACCAGAAAAGTGTATACTGTATTAAGGAAATATATAAGGAATAACCTACTGAAAAAAAAAAAAATGGAAACTCGACTACAAAACATGGCACATTACCTTATTTCTGGCCGCGCCTTGCTCTCAACATACCTGCAAGATAAAATCAAAATATTAAAAGTGTTATAAAACTTCAGAGCAGTGCAACACACCCTCATCAAGAAGAACAAACATAAAGTGAATGGAGTGCATTTTTGTTCACTACAGCTGGACCTAAAACTGATGGAATTTAAGGAAAAACATTAACGTTGGAGAGCCGTGCGTAAATTAGTGTTTTATGAAAGACTAAGGGACCGTTACTGATCCCTCGCACCTGACGTCTTCTTGTCCTTTACCTCCATCACCAAGACGTTGAAAGGTAAAAAAGGAAGCATCACTAATACCTGCGGATCCCCAAACTACTCACAAAATACTTTTATCGCGTTACTTTCCTGCAGCGGACACATCTATCAGGGACACTATACATTTTAAAGCTAAACATTGATATCCGCTAACTCCTCCACAAATTATAGCAAACACAATGTTACGAGAATATATATATATATTTTTTTTTTTTCCATCACATTTCTTCTTCATTTAGCACCCGATGTCCTTCCGTCTCTCCCCCACATCCAGCCAGCCATCCCCTCTTCCTTCATCAGACAACAAGTGCACCACAACCAGAAATTGAACTCCTGTAGCATAACGACTTATTACAAAACTTTGGGGACTCAACAGTGAGACGCTTCTGAGCTCCCAAGGTCGAGTCACACCAGGGAACTCGGCGGCGCGGGAGCCTTGCGGGCTATGGAGTAACACTGTCGTGGCCTCGCAGTAGCAGTATCAATAATCGCTGAGGCTGCGTCATCTTGGTGATGCTGCTCCCCTCCCCGCGGCGTGAGGTGATGGCACTCCTTGTCCCCGTGTTCCTGTCTTTATCCCCTCTGCCACACTGCCTCTTCATTCCCTTCTATTATCCTCTTACCTTACTCCCTTCAGGCCACTTGTTTTTGTGTCATGTACTTCTCCCTTATAAGGTCCAAAAGCCATGTTCCCGCGATAAATATAGGAAGGGTAAGGGAATATATAAATATCAATATGGTAAGGGCATTGAGAGAGAGAGAGAGAGAGAGAGAGAGAGAGAGAGAGAGAGAGAGAGAGAGAGAGAGAGAGAGAGAGAGAGAGAGAGAGAGAGAGAGAGAGAGAGAGAGATGAATGATTTACAACGCAGATATAGAAAGAAAGAGTATAAGCACAGCCTCTGTGATGTGTGCTTGCATTGTTTGGATGAGAGAGAGGAAATGGCTGTGTTTTTTACCCAATGTCCAGCGCAGGAACAATAGACAGGCCGCGTGATGAATAGCCAAGACCACTCCCCTGCAAGCACCCATACATAACAACTCTAACTGCAGGCCCGACGCACCCACATCCGCATGACCAGACAAACGCACCCTCCATTCACGCACGCATGCAAAGACAAAAAAGACAAAAAATAACCACCAGTGAAATTTAGCACTCAACTGATATTCTCTTTATTCCCTGACCAAAGAAGTCTGAGTGAAAAGATAGGTGTTCGCAACGGACGGGAGGCCTATCAGAGTCTTCCACCCGCCGCCCCACCTTCCAGGGACGTGTCGTATGTGACAACAAGTTTAACGCGGTTAGAGGACGGTGATCCTGCGGCCCGAGGCGGAGACGCTGGGTCGCAAAGGAAGGGAGGTGGGTTTTGGTAAGTAAGGGGGTCTGAGTGGCCCGAGGCGTCCCAGGTAGGCTGTGGGAGGAAGTGGGGGAAGGAAGACAAAGTGAAAAGTCCGATTCTGTTTTGGTCTGAATAATTTTGTCACTAGTTTGTTTCTCCTTGAAGATTTTAGTTGCCAGTTTTGCGACATAATGGTGGGAATGATGAGGATGATGTGAAGAATAGGATGATGATGATGATGATGATGATGATGATGATGATGATGATGATGATGTGTGTGTGTTTGTCAGGTATACAGATTTCACAAGGATAAACAATACACACCAGCATGACAGACTCCCATATCCTTCACTCACTATATCTTGAACCCCACACCTCCCAGCAACTTCCTTTGTAACATCATACTCGTACGTATCCGCCACGACTCCACTCCAGTTGGTACGCTTTAAGACATATTCGAATCTTTTTATCGCAATTTCCTTTATGTACGAGAAGCTTTTTTTTGCCAAGGGTCCTTCGTTTCTGCTTGAGTGGGAAGTCCTTGAGGGAGGACGACGCCTCTGGGCCGGCCTCGAGCGTTCCAGCGAGTTCAAGGGGAGGCAGGAGGCCAGGAGGTAACCAAGTGTTGCGGCCACTCGTGCAGACCCAATTGATCTGGCCCACTTTTGACTTCTTTCTACCTGCCCTCTTCTTCTTCTTCTTCTTGTTCTTGTGCTTGTTCTTGTTCTTCTTCTTCTTCTTGCTCCGTTTCCTGACTTTCCATGTATCTTTCCATATTTTTTTTTTCTGTCTTTATAATTTGGTGTCTTATTAATTAGTATCAGGATAAGTACTATTTATGAGGGGATTATTATAGCATTTCAATGAATGGATACACACACACACACACACACACACACACACACACACACACACACACACACACACACACACACACACACACACACACACACACACACACACACACACACACACACACACACACACACACACACACACACACACACACACACACACACACACACACACACACACACACACACACACACACATGCACACACACTTGCTGAGAAATGTGTGTGAACTTATTCTCTTTTGACATTACACAGTCAGATCTAGCACCACTAAATTAACCACTACCACTACTACTACCACTACCACGACTACTACACAACCTGCATTCAAACATTCCGACTCGTACTTATAGTGGATAGTGTTTCAATCACCCTTAGACGTACAGAAAGAGTCATACAGAGTGAGAGGTGCATCAGAAAAGTGCATGATTAAGAGTAATTGAGGGAGGCGACCCGTGGAGGTGGAGTGAAAGAGTGAGTGTTCCGGGGATTAATCAGCAGGGAAGAGTGGCGATGGACGATTCACAGTGGAAGGGCATTCATATTTTAGGTCTCCTCCCTCCCACTCACTCCGCCCGCCCTGGTGCGCGCCGCCCCTCGCCTCGCCACACCTCATGATTAATGCAGTTCACATTTCACGATTAACAACCTCGTTCGTTTCGCATGCGTGGCGCTGCTGGCCGGACGCTGAGGGGAGGAAAAAGTGTGACTTAATTTCCGCCTATGATGCCGTGATTAATTGGCGGCGCTGGCTATCTGCCCCTTTTCGTCCCTGTGAAGGCTGATCTGCCCTTGATAACAGCAGGAAATCCATCTCTTCCTCCTGTCACACGATGGGAATACACATCAGTCATTGTCTTGATAGTAGTGTAAATTAATTACATCTACGTGCTGACTGTCAGTTTGAATTACTATTTCGTGAGTGTTTTGTAGAGTAAAGAGGAAGAGTGTCTCCTAATTACGTGGATGGATAAGGAACGAAGCGGGAAAAGAAAGTTTAGTGGAAAGGGAAGTTGTAACATTGAATTAATTTCTCGCAGGTAAGTCCATCACCTGTGTCTCCCATGTGGATAAGTGTTGCACGTGTCTCCTCCCCCTTGACATCAAAGCAACATAAACACGCGTCTTGCTCCCATAACCTGGCTACATCTCACCTCGCCGTCACAGTACCGCCGAACGCCCACTCCGCCGCCGCACACTGAACGACTCCACCGGATGACAATCAATATAAGCCTGAGACTTCATGAATATTAACGAGAGCAAGGAGCGTCGTGACACCCCTCCTCCCCGCGACATAAAGAGCCACACACTCTAACATACGGCCCCATCCACCCTCCCGCCGCCCTCCGCCTCCATGCCCTCCCACCTCACCAGGACGAGACTCATGATCATGGCCGGGCAAAGGAACGACTGACTCTTACAGCCCTGCGTGGCATAGCTGGGTAATGTCGCTCCCCGTGACTATTACCGCCGCCTAAGTGATGGGACATGATTGCTAATAATTTGCAAAGGCTTAGATGTTTGCATTAGTTCCTGTGACATCTTGTGATACATCTTAATCTGTGCTCTAACAGTTTCTTATATAACATGTCTCTCCTATTTTTTATGCGTCATTTCACTAAAAACAGGGAATCAGAAAATATACTCGGCAGTGTGATTAAATAAAATAACCCTCCTTCCCCCTCCATCAGGTGAGTGAAGGCACAACCCACTTAGTGCTGGTGGTGCCTCAACATTCCTGGCCGTGGTCGAGACACTCATTGCATCCCCGAGCCTTAGCAACACCCATGAATTAGTCCGCCGAATTATGAGGACGTCACACTCTAAGACGTGTCACCTGCGAGGGAAAGTCTCACTAAAAACGAGATTTGTGGAGTTGCCTTTGAGTACGCGGATGGAGCGGCGCCAACCCGTGATCAGGATGCTGCACGTCATCAGCGGCTCCTCTCGCGCCCCTACCCACTGGCGATGTCTGTACCGCACCACTCCGACATTACTGGTTTTCCCCGCTTTTTGTACTCGTACAGACGGTGATATATCCACGAGGAAAGAA
>NC_087162.1:1520000-1545000 GCF_035594125.1 Scylla paramamosain | reverse complement strand
ATTCAAGCACATTTTCCTTTATTTCAAACGCAGCTTCCCTTGTTCAATTCTACTACAGAGGGTAAAGGGAAACAAACACTGGGGGAAACCTTTAACCAAAGCCAGAGAAAATGATGATAAAAATGTATACAAGGAAAGACGGAGGAGGATAATTCGAGAGTAATGTGAGGGGAGGGAGGAACGGCGAGGCAGCAGCGGGAAGGCGAGGGTCTCCGCGACGACCCGACAGGAAGGAGGCGCGACACACACATTTTTCCTAAGCCTTCCAAGACAGGCCAGGATGAAAAAAATAACAAAGTGATGCCTGGGTTGCCGTGTGTGTGTGTTGCGCTGCTTCTGATGGCGTATTTTGTAGTCATGTTGCTTGATAATTAGGTTTGCACTGCCAGGATTTGAGTGTATAGTGTGCGCTGCAGTGAGGTGGTAAAATATCTCAGTGTAACGTCAAGGAATAATACCGAAAAATATGTGGAAAAGGAGATTCAGTAAAAACAAATACATCACTTAAGAGGAAGAGCCTGGATACATAAATTATACTACATGATATACATTATAGCACGAAGCTTTCCCAAGTACTGAGCACAAAGCGAGCCATCTGAGTCTCGAAGCCCTAAGTGGAGGGATGAACAAACCTAGTTCTTGTGGGAGACGAGGATCTCTCATATTTGCCGTCCCCAAGCATCCCACCGCCACTCAAGAGGACACCACAGCCCGCCTTATGCAGATGTGTAGGGTTCACAAGATAGAAGCGAAGGAAATGGAGAGCGAGTGTCGAGGGAAAGGAAGAGTGGGTGGGGTGGACTGAGGATTACAAAGGGATGAGGATGGGGGTCAGAATTTCATAGGAAGTTAAATTGTGGGGAAAATATAAACAAAAAAGCCGACGTGAAAGCAAACAGAGGAAACAGAAAACATGAATAGGTGGGAATTATATCAGTATTGCATTCTTTGTAGTTTGTGGTGATTCAGGTTTCCGTACAAATTGCCAAGAAGGAAAAGTCAAAACAGCGAGTCTTATAATAAAATCGTGAGGGATAAAGATGATGCTAAGAATGAGGAATGAGGAGTCAGTCGTTCAGGAAGTAAGGAACTGTAGGATAGGACTAAATTGCAACCTACAAATAAGGGAAGTGTATCACGATAAGGTAGGGAAAATTACGCCATGTTTAGATTGTATAGTAAATCTGCCCCATCCTGTATTTCACCTTCCTGCTCCTCTTCCTCCTCCTCCTCCTCCTCCTCCTCCTCCTCCTTCTCCTTATCACATCATCACCATCACCACCCTCATCATCCCCTTCCTTCTCTTCCTGCGTCCTTATTACCTCTTAACTCTACTCTATGGTCCATATATGTGTGGTGTTGCCGGGCTTATCTCCAGGAGTCAGGTACAAGGGAGAAGGAGAGAATATCGTGGGTTTTCTTATGCCCGATGAAGTATACATGCTGGGCCGTCAGTCTCGCTGGGCGGCTGGTTCTCATGCTTTACTTTACGCGTGGAATCTTTTATGTGAGTTATTTTTGCGTGCTCTCAATATCCCTTTTTTCCTAAGTTGTTTTTTTCTTCTTCTTCTTCTCTCTCTCTCTCTCTCTCTCTCTCTCTCTCTCTCTCTCTCTCTCTCTCTCTCTCTCTCTCTCTCTCTCTCTCTCTCTCTCAACAAGGTAACGAAACAGACTTCAGACTTATGTATGTATATGCACCGCCGTGACAGCTTTCAAGAGTTAGCACACCTTACTGCATCACTCCCTTTGCCTCGCCATCACCGCGGTCCACTCCCCGCCCGCCAGCCCGCCAGAGGAAGGCAAAACTCCCCGTGAAAATAATCTATATTAGAGTCCCCTCGTTTCGCGCGCCGTGCTTTACCGCTGCCCCGTCCGCCTCCCTGCTATGACGACGCGCCCGAGGAAGCAGATCATAATTCTAGCCCTTGATAAGAAGCCTCAGGGGTCTCTCCATGGGGCGAGGCGTGCTACCGGGAAGACAGAGGAGCAGGAGGAGGAGGAGGAGGGGGAGGAGGAGGAGAGGGGAGGGAAGAGGCGTTATGGTCCTAAGGGCATACGACGTCTTGTACAAACAGTGCAAAGACAACAAGGAGGACGTCTATGCCAGCTGCCTGACTCCCTTGTGGCGGCGGGGCGACTCCTCCCTCCTTCAACAAACACTACGGGGGCCATATGAACCCAGGGTCGGAAGCCACACACACTATCTCTCGCTTTTTCTGGCTTCAACCCCTCCACGGAGCGCCGCGATCCTGAGATCCAAGACAGACCCGTCAGTATCAAGCACCAACCACTCCTTAGCGGAATGTACACCGGGTGCCACAATCGAGCCAATTGTCGCGATGACTGTTCGTGTACAATGAAGCGACGGAAGATTTTTTGCACTTTTGCTTTTTTCACTTAACGTCAAGAAAGGTGGGTCAGAGGTCGGGAGGTGGATCACTAACAGCCTGTGACAATGGGGCGTTTTTGTTGACTCCCGGAGTCCGTACCCGCCACTCCCCGCTGCTCTGACATTTATACCAGGAAACAATAAATTGCTCGCGGGAGGGAAAAAGTCTGCCAAAAAGTGACCTAGACACTACAACCTGTGCATAACTGGGCGACGCCTCCAGTGAGCCAGGGTAATGAGGCTTGCTGGTGCATTACCACAGACCTCCGACTCGTTGATGGTTGGCTGCATGATTTGATGGGGAAGTCTTTGCATTTCCTTGTAATGAGGTAAATAACAAGTCCAGGAAGCAACCCCCGCGACCCGTTGATGCCTCTGATACTTGGGCATCCTGCTTTAGTCCTACATTTCTCTCTCATTTCCAGCGAGCGATGTTCACCGTATTTGGCTAATGGCACGTTATTACGCATGACAGGGCAGACATTTACTTCTTCTGCGCTCTTATTACGACGCTTCCTTTTCCTTCAACTCCATAATTTCATTCAATAAATATCCGTTAATTAAGAATATTTCCGTATCTTCCATTTTTCAATATTACATATTTATGCAGCTGTGAAATTGCAAAGTTAGAAATAAACAAAATAAGCAGGCAAAGCAGATAATCACCATATATAGGCTAAGCTGAGCCATTCAAGTTGAATTACGGTAATTTCTACCAAGAAAAACAAACAACAAAAAATTGATGGTGTTCATCGGAAAAGCAGATAATTTTCTCTTCATTTACTTTCACCAAAACATCAAGAGAGATTACATGATTCCAATCAAAACCAAACGAGATCAGTTAAGATTCATATACTTACGAACTTCCTTCCTTTCTCCCACCTATCCTCCTTCCTTCCCTTCTCACCACCCTCCCGCCGCGGCCACCAGCAGGTATAGGGGATCCATCACCGCCCACAGTAGCGCCACGACGCTCATTACCGCTTAATGGCTTAATTTATGTCTCTTTTTTCCCCTCTTTCCTCGGTCTCCACTCCCCTCTCAACGCCGCCTTCCTCAGGACCACCAAAGTCCACGTCCGCCTCTTTCCATTCCGCTAACCACTTGAACCGACCCTCTAGTTCTGTCACGCTGAGGAAGTGGTCTGGAGCGACGTCACAGCATCATATTAGATCATCTAGAAAATGCAAGTTCCGTCTCTGCGTCTGTGATTTGTAGTCACACACACACACACACACACACACACACACACACACACACACACACACACACACACACACACACCACGACAGCAGTGAACAGGAAGACAGGCAGACAGAAGACAGAGGGACAGATAAGCAGACAGACACCAAGGCAAGCAAGTGTGTGTGTGTGTGTGTGTGTGTGTGTGTGTGTGTGTTCCTCCTCGGTCCCAAAGCCTCTGATCGTGACACTCTCGCTCACTGCGCCCGTAAAACACAAACTGCAAAAACCGACGCACAAACAAATCATGCCAGACGGGAGGAGATTTGTATCACATTGCAGGAAACAGCTGGTCGTCCTCTCCCCTCAGAGGAAAGTGGGGAGAAGGGGAGAGGAGAAAGAAAGAGTAAAGACTGAAGACAACACGGGGAAGAGAGCGGAAAACAAAGGAAAGAAGGAAAACTGAAAAGAAATGAGGGTTAGCGGGCTGGGTCGAAGGGCGTCGGGCGCAATGAAGCAGAAGGAGGATATGAAAATAGAGGAAAATAAGACGGGAAAAGGAGGCGTGTAAACGTCGATGAAGCAAAAACCTGAAAATTGCCCCAGTATTAGTGTGCGCAAAGATTAATATAAATTGAATGATGGATCACGCGTGTTAAAGAAAATGAACCTAATTTGTGGACGTGTATTATGCAGCGTGGATACATAAGTATGAAATTATGAGACGTAAACTATAATGAGGAAAATGCGACGTCAGGAGAGGAAAGAAATCACTAAAAACCAGGATTATGAAATGAGAGAGAGAGAGAGAGAGAGAGAGAGAGAGAGAGAGAGAGAGAGAGAGAGAGAGAGAGAGAGAGAGAGAGAGAGAGAGAGAGATGCACAGACAGCCAGAAAAAACAAACAAACAAACAGGAATACAAACAAACAAGTAAAAACATACAAATAAACAAACAGGAAGACTCAAGGAATCACGCAAACTAAGACAGTGAAGACAAGGCAGCAGGCAGACAACAGAGACACACAGACAGAGAGAGCACCCAACACACGGACAGAAGGAAGCAAAAAGGCCACCGCGAGCACAGAATAAGACTCACACTGAGGGACAAAAAGAGCAAGGAGGGGGACGGGGTTGGCTCTCATTAAGGTCCTCGGCAGAATGTCCCCGCCAGTCAGTCAGGCCGAGCAGCAGAAGTTAAGCATTAGGGGCAATATTCTGTCATTGTCCCCGGGAGATCATATCACACTCGCTCGTAAATTGGTTAACTAGACGCCGCGTTCCGGTCTGGTGTCCCGCGTAATCGCATCTTGACGGAGCAAAAATTTTCATAAACCACACAAGGGGCGGACGGTTCTCCTCCACTTCCTTTATGCCTTTTCCCTTTTCCTCTTTCGCTCCTATGCTTCTTCTTCTTCCTGTTGTTATTGCCTCAATCTTATTTTTTGCAGTTATTTTTATTAGTTCCTCAAAGGTAAAAGAATGGTAATAAGTATAATAGATATGATGTTGCTTGTTCTTTTTTTTTTTCAAGCATCGGTTAGCCTATGTATTTCCTTAAAGTAATGGAGTATGGCTAAGTATATTCAAAAGTCCCACCATCTCTCTTCTCGCCTCCACAGTCTTTACCTACTACAATATATAGTCTTTCTCTTTCAACCCACCTCTCCTAGCAGTTCTTATTTTTTTTTTTTTATCTCACTCATTCATCGCTTTTTACCACAGACTTCCATCCCCTTTCCATTTCTCCTGCATATTTCCGATATCCTCTACCTCCTTTCCACCTCTGTCTCCCTTTCTGTCTTCCCTTCTCCCCACCACCCTCCCGCTGTTCCATCCGCCACGCTGCCTCACAGACCTGGAAAATGCGGAACACTTAAGGTTGCTCATCATGTTGTAGAAAAAGATAATTACTCAACATTCACCGAAAATTGCCGTCGAAAAACAAGTAATTGAGCCGGTGGGAGCAGCCAGCAAACGCGGCGTGACATTCGTGCGCCCGCCAGCCGCCTCCTCCGGCTCCCCTCGCAGGCACGGCTCCTCCACCACCCATTAAAGTTATTATCCTCAAGCAGTTAGCAATACCTTTAAGGAAAACTTATCATAATGAGCTCAGACTTTTAGGATAAACCGTCACTGCAACAAGTACAAGTACAGCGGCGGCGGCGGTCTGCGGGCGGAGACAGGAGGGGGTCGGCGGCGGCGGCGGCGGCAGCGACGATGGGAACAGGGACGTCGCCACGCTGAAAAAGTGCTCCCAAATGCCGGTGATGACAGCCCCGAGCAGGACTGCACAGACCCGATTTACAGCTAATAAAGCGCACCGGCTGACAGTGCGGGACGTCCGGCTGACAGCCAGAACCAGCCTGGTGAGGAACAATGCCTCCTCCGCGGCTCAGATTTACCGTGTTTCACAAAGCTGCTGCCAGACGAGAGAGGCGAGGCACCCCACAAACCTTCCCTGAGCACCTTTACAATAGGCGTGGCATCGCACACAGACATAAGAACGCACGTTCGTACCCCTCATTCACTGTTCTCCATGGTTGCCATTGTCAAGGTGGTGGCAGTTTTATCTCCCAGCTTAATCCCTTCAAGGGTTTTTATTCTTTTGGCTGCGAGGTGAGGATCTCCGTGGGCTGTACAAGATTATTAGACAATGGGAGCCCCAACTTAAGCAGCATATTCGCTGTATTGCTTAATTCTAGTGTTTCATGTAGTTTGGCACTTTGAGTTGCTATTGCTGTAGAATCTTTCATTTCTGTTCGATTGGAGTTGTTTTCATAAGTGTTTTGGTTCTAAATATACAATAAAGATATGCATTTGTGCCAGGAAAAACATACTTCACACCTTAGCATCACCAAAAGAACACTTACATGCTCTCTGAGACAAACCAATACAGTTCCAACCACAGCATGCTAAACACAGACACTCCAACTCCATCACCTCCACTGAAATTCACAGCCACTCCCTTCCCTGGTCCTCTCACCCACTACCATCACCACTAGAGCACTTCCAACTCCCAGAGCATCATTTTCTTCCACCTTGTCTCCCTCTCCATTTGCATTGCTCCAGACCGGACGCAATTATCCCGTTTCTAACAAATACAAGGAAATTGGATACAGATAATTTTTCCAGGTGTCCTGCCAACATAGAGAAAAACAAGCACAAAGTTCCAGGGGCATTAAACTAATTACATATTCAAGCTTAAGCGTAACAGTGTGTTAAATTTGTGAGCGTGAGGTAGAATGTATCAGAGAGAGAGAGAGAGAGAGAGAGAGAGAGAGAGAGAGAGAGAGAGAGAGAGAGAGAGAGAGAGAGAGAGAGAGAGAGAGAGAGAGAGAGAGAGAGAGAGAGAAATAAGAATTACATATGTCGAATTGATAAAACAGAGGAAACGTTCAAGGAAAAAGTTAATAACATAACGGAAGACCTTGTACCCCCAAAGGTGTCTGCTAAGGTCATGCTGCCGAGGAGGAGGAGGAGGAGGAGGAGGAGGAGGAGGAGGAGGAGGAGGAGGGAGAGAAGGAGGAGAAGGTGGAGGAGGAGGAGGAAGGAGGAGGAGGAGGCACTTAAGAGGTGTTCCAATGAGGTAAGTTAAGGATCACGTATCGGCCAATCAGCTGCATTTGAGCCAATTCATCATCATTACAGATATGATCTCCAAGACGCCAGAAACTACAAGTATACTGATATCACAATTACATGCCACATTGCAGAGAGAGAGAGAGAGAGAGAGAATAACCGCATGTATGGGCGTGGCATCTCTAGGTGACTTAAATAACTGAGTATTCAATTAACGGTGTGTAATAGAGAAGCTGACGTAGCGGCGCCGAGACCACTGGGCGGGGCGGGAGAAGACTGAGCAAGCGGTGGTGGTGGTGGTGGTGGTGGTTGTGGCGGCGGTGGTGGTGAGGATGCACACAGATAGGAATAATACACAAGTGATAAGCTTCGATTGAAAAAGAAACTGAGGAATAAAAAGACAATCTGATCGATAACACAAAGACAAGATGAGCAAAAAAAAAAAAAGTAAGACTTCTTAACTCAAATAAAACCAACCTAAGATAACTTGAGCAAACAATATGAAAAAGAACTTTCATAAAAAGACAAAAATTCTGAAATATACAACGTTTTGAGTGCGACGGAACACAGGCGAACAAAAGACCAACATAAACACACGCACACATGGACACACAAGCGACAGAACAAGCAAGCATCCGGCGAGAAAGAGCGAGAAAGGCAGAGGAAGACGAACCAGACACAAGAGAGAGCCATTACCGCTGAGAGCAACGGAACAAACAGAACCAGTACAAAGGGCGGGACTCCTGGTGCCTCTAGTCTCCCACGAAGGAAAGGCGGCTGCTGCTGTTGCTGCTGCTGCTGCTGCTGGGCCACACCGCACCATATGGAAGACACATTAGTGCACACACACCTACACACACACAGACACACACACACACACACACACACACACACACACACACACACACACACGCACACACACACACACACAAACACACACACCATTCTAGTCGGTGGATATTAAAAACTCTCACATAAGCATTCTCTATTATTAGTTTATTTATCTACTTAGTGTTATGCGCTACAAAGCAATCACTTCTCGTAGTTGTCGTATACATTATTCACTAAGACCACAC
Organism: Scylla paramamosain; assembly: GCF_035594125.1. Classification (NCBI taxonomy): domain Eukaryota; kingdom Metazoa; phylum Arthropoda; class Malacostraca; order Decapoda; family Portunidae; genus Scylla; species Scylla paramamosain. The sequence continues at coordinate 1,536,773 of NC_087162.1, read as the reverse complement.
ACACACACACACACACACACACACACACACACACACACATACACACACACGGCATCTACTTGGCTCCCCCTAGCGGCCCTTGCAGACCTTGGCACTGTACGGAGGCGGAAGGAACTTTAGGTAATGTAGTGCTAAATGAAGACCGTTTTTAAGGCTCACTTATGGAAGCAAAAGCACAGAGCGGTGAACTTTATGTCGCCGAGACGGTTAGCGTTATGATGGCCACGGGGGAAGTAGGAGATGAGGGGGTTTATTTTGACGCTATTGGCTACGGGAAGGGTGGCGGGGGAGTAGTGGGAGGGGAGGGGCAGGGAGAGGAACGGGAGGACATAGAGTGGGAGAAGGTTGGCATGTGACGGAGTGAGGGGAAGGGAGGGAGAGACTCAAGGGGAGAGGAGGTGAGAGGGCGAGAAACAGATGATGGATAAGAATGAGGTAGATGGGAGGTTGCAGAGGGAGACGAAGTGTGGAGAGAGAGAGAGAGAGAGAGAGAGAGAGAGAGAGAGAGAGAGAGAGAGAGAGAGAGAGAGAGAGAGAGAGAGAGAGAAAGGGTGGGTGGGGAGGAAGACGTGCAAAAAGTGTGGAGGGAAGCTGGGAACGAGGAAAATCAGCGAAATGTAGCAGAGAAAAGGAGAGGAATAGAGGAAAAATTATATGAAAGTCAATAGAAGGAGAGATATTAGAATTTACGCAAGTTTGTAACACAGAGAGAGATCTAATGAGGAGGATGTGGAAATATATGACACAAGGAAAGGAGGATTCTCACTACAACGAGGGAAAAGAGAGGAAAAATTTGCAGAAAGAATAAGCAAGTAAAAAGTCAGGTGTTAAGGGCAGTGCTTATGTATGTTGAAGGGTTAGTTGTAGGATAAATTCAATAGAAAAGGCATGAGAACAATAACTAATGAAAATAAAACAATACCTAACACTGCATCACCGAATATTTAAAACAAAAGAGATGGACTGCACATTGTAGAAGGACGAGAAAATCAGTCAGGGTGTCACGACCTCGACACATCAACTTGCATGCTTTACTACGAAAATATGACTCACAAATGGCCTGCCCCTCACAAAGGTGTCTGACAACAATACATTTTCCCTTAAGCTTTTAATTAGTTGACATGACATTTTTTTTTTTTTTTTTTTGCACCTTTCGACTCTGACTCCACCCTATGTAATTGCCTCTTGGAATATATTACTTGTCGTCCTTTGTCCGCCTCCGCTCAGGTTGATTTATGTCCATTCTGTGTTACTGTATTAATTTGCTTAGTGTCACGCCGAGGAAATTATTGCCGGTAATGGTGTAGCGAGCAGCGGTCCGGCGAGTGGGAAAGTAGTGACACGAGGCAGTAACAAGACACGTAACGCGCTGTTTTTTTCTTTTTTTTTTCTTTTTTCTCTCCCCCTTTATTCTTTCCTGACGCGTTGCACTGCTTTCCGCCGCCTCGATGGGAAGCCGTAAGGGAAGTGTCGATCGTATACAAGGTGGCAGTTCGATAATCCACGTGGCAGCTTTTATATAACTTGATGTCGTGAATTTACGCTTTGTTTGTTGCCTCATAAGTGTTTTTTTTTCTTTTTTTGGGGGGGGGTCTCTCTTTTCTTCTCTGTATACATCAATACCAGTGTGTGGCGGAGCTTACAATAGCACTGTACACACACGTAATTATATCGTATATATGGTCTTGCAAACACTATAATTATACTCGCGTGTTTTTACATATAAGTAGTAATAGACAGTAGTAGTAGATAGTAATAATAGATCATTCATTTATTCATTCTCTCTCTCTCTCTCTCTCTCTCTCTCTCTCTCTCTCTCTCTCTCTCTCTCTCTCTCTCTCTCTCTCTCTCTCTCTCTCTCTCTCTTTCTCTTTCTCCAGCATCTCACATCACTCCCTTTCCCCCTGAAATTCAACGCCCCTCTTCTCATCACTCAGGTTACGCAGCATCCTTCATCCCAAGACGCTCACCAAGCATCACATCACACTTCCACTACCTCGTCCTCTTACTCTCCCGACGCTCGGTATTGTTTCTTAGTGTCTATTATGTCCATATTTTTTTTCTTCCTCTAGTACATAATATCTATGGTGTTATCGTTTTAAAGTTCATGAAAATTTCTTGCACATAGTTATTTCTTAGTGCACAGAGGGTAAAACTCCCTAATTGTAATGCTGCTGAAGGAGGACTAGACTCTATACTGAAAACAATGGAGAAAATATATACGTGTAGAAAAAAAAAAACATATATATATATATATATATATATATATATATATATATATATATATATATATATATATATATATATATATATATATATATATATATATATATATATATATATATATATAAAGAAAGCCACAACATTTCTGTATATCTTACCCTTGTCTTCCTATGGATCTGTGTGCGTTATATATGCTTCCTTTAAAGCCATATTAGTGTACGTAAAACACACACACACACACACACACACACACACACACACACAACGAGTCGAGAAATCTACCCGTTGGATGACTCTGAGGGATTTGTACGTTTGTTTGCTTGTGGCTACATGAGAAGACTCCCTGCTCCCTCTCCGCCTTGTTTCCCTTCCCTCCTCTGCCCTCCCGGTGACCCGCCCCGCCATCCCCTGCCCACCACTTCCGCCATTAATCCTCTAACAACACACAGCTCTTTGTTACTTCCAGGTGTCGTTAAGGGAGATTTAGGGAATGTGTCCGAGGCGGTGCGTCAAGAAGGAAGAGTGTCCCCGCTCCTGCCACGCCGACGACGCGACACAGCGCTCCAAGGTCACCGCTGCTCAGGGAAATGCTCACTCCTCACAATGTAAAAAGAGGGCACGCTATATCTGTCCTACAAGTAATGGTAGTAATGGTATACATGGAGTTTCGCTATCATAATCTTCAAAACGTAAATCTTCGGTAGAATTCGAACACACACACACACACACACCACACACACACACACACACACACCACACACACACACACACACACACACACACACGCACACCGTAAAACAAACCCCTGCTCATATATCAACTTGCATTCATGTTACCTTATAATCATAATCATTATTTGAAATGAAAACTATAGAACGAATTCTGACGTATCCCCCCTAACAACCACCCAGCCTAGACTTTTCAGTGCAAAACGTCGGAATATACTCGCTCCACGGCTTGTACTTCAACAATACAAACAATGCGCTATTCACTTCAACTCATGAGCCTTAATTCTCAGCAAACACACTTCATCACATCCTTACCTCCAAACAGACAAAGCAGCTCATCTGGCAGTTCCACACGTCACTACTATACCACAAGTTATCGCTCTCTACATATACTCGTACTGTCACAGAGTAATGTATCTGTTACCTCTTTATTTCCCCTTCCTAACTCCCCTACCTCGCCCTTCCCTTCCTTCTCCCCTCCACTCTATGCTATTTGAAGCGACGGCCAAATGGTCCATATTTACAAACTATAAGTGATGTTTCAAAATATTTGGCTTGGGCATAACATTGTATATTTACAGAGCAAGTCGCTGAGCCCCTCATAATTCTTCCCCTTCATTTTCCATTGTCCCGTGATGGCGATCGAACCTCGTGCCGACTGTTGACGTAATTAAAACTCTTTGAAGTGATAATGGCGAGCGTTCGGTCTGCTGAGTCTTCCCCTCTAGCCACCACACCTCTGCTTGTTGGTGTTCGCTCGTCCAAACACCGGCGCTTCCCTTTATGCCGTGCAGGTTTCCACGGGGGGAGAGGCTGTGTGTGTGTGTGTGTGTGTGTGTGTGTAGCAGAGCACAGGAGAGGCTCGTTTCGCTCCCGGGTGGACCAGTTTTTGCCGCGGGTGAGTCAAGCGAACGGACGGGAGTGTCGCTGCCTCATTAAGCGTCATCTTCCAGCCTTGGCTGTCGTGACCCATCCTGTCTCCTCTTCTCTCTCTCTCTCTCTCTCTCTCTCTCTCTCTCTCTCTCTCTCTCTCTCTCTCTCTCTCTCTCTCTCCTTTTTTTTCCCTCTTCCCCGCCGCCGGCACTCGCTTTATTATATAAACGCATAAAAATTCATCAATCACGGACCTCATCCCGGCAGTCAGACGCGTCGCAAAGCCAAGGACGCAGGCGGTGTTTGAGATGATGGAACGTGTGACGGGATTACGACAGGGTCTTGTCACCCGAGGACTGATGATTGTCATAATTATTTTGATGATGATGGGATTGTAAAGCCTCCTCACAAAAACACTATATATTACCTCAACATTATTACCGACAAAGAACAATGGAATGCATCGCCACATTACGTACTTCTATTTTTTTCCCCGTCACATCACAGTTGAAGAGTCAGGCAATCACCGTGTCAGGCTGTCTGATCCTCCCTGCCAGTCGCCGCCGCTTTCCCCTGCACAGCTCGGCAAGACAGTAAGCACAGTTGGGTGAAGGGGGTCACTTGGATTTACAGTCAATTAACGTCAACAGTTTAGAGTAACTGTTCGTTCACCTGCCTCTAGCGGCTACATCGAAGGAAAGGAGGGAAAGGGAGAGGCAGAGATGGCGAGAGAGAGGAGATGAAAGGAGATACGGAAGAGAGACGGGGAGGAGAAAGATAATAATTTCTGGTTTATTGCCTCACGTTTTATCCTTCCATTAACAGGAGGCAATGTATACCAAAGTCCAATTCTTGACAGTTTGAATTTATACCTCAAGTTTTGCGTTTTCATCCTCGACGAATAATCTAAGTTGTCACATCCGCTAGTGATTAATGTTTGCTTTACGACCACGCAGCAGCACACAAAGGGTGATGTGCTAACTAACGCTTCCCACACATAACCTTACACCTCCCACGCTGTAACTAATCATATGGTCTCACTTATGCGCGGCAGGAATCCTCAAAGGCGAACTGGTGAGTGATGTGCGTCGGTAAAAGGTCAACCAAGATGATCAACCAAGAGGATGTATCAAGAGACGAGGATGTATTAATACCGAAGAAAAAGGAATTATCATAGCCAAAGGGAATGAAGTTCGTGAAAGTACCTACTTATAGAATGATAATAAGTAGCTACTATCAAGATGATAATAATAAAAAAAAAATAATTTAAAAAAGGTGTGTTTCCCAGTAACCAACTTATTAACCTATCAGCAGTTTCCTTCGTGAAAGTACCTACTTATAGAATGATAATAAGTAGCTACTATCAAGATAATAATAATAAAAAAAATAATTTAAAAAAGGTGTTTTTCCCAGTAACCAACTTATTAACCTATCAGCAGTTTCCTTCACGCGCCGGCATCACCTGCATCACCCAGTCTTGACTCACCTCCCTTTTGTAGGTATCCTCCCATACTGAGCTAAATTATCTTCATCTTACACGGTCCATAATCCCTGTTGATAGCTCCTGTCCCTAGTGGTACTGATAGAGGGAGCTTTTAAGGGCATGACAACCATTACTCCTGCTGCTTCTCATCCTCTTAATCCATCGCTTCTCTCTTTTCATCAACAAGGGAAGGGTTCATGAAATACACCACTAAATTTCGAGGTGACGACTTCATAATGTGTCAAGTACATGCAATAACCAGCAGCTTGAAATGGCAAAATACTCGTCCCACTACCGACGACCTCTTAGCACCTGGCGTCGTTAAGGCAAAGCGTGGGTCGTAAGCAAGATATAAAAGCCAGGTGGAAGCAGGAGGCGGATCTCAAGTCTAGCACCCTGACCTCTTCTGACTAATGCACTAAGTTCTCAAGCCTCAATGCATTCCAAGAGTTTCTCCTTCACTTGATTGTTGTGTCTCTATCCGTCTTTGTGTGAGTGTCCTTGCTCCTTTGCTTGTATGCCTGTCTTTGTCTACCTGTCTGCTTGTCTTTACCTGTCTGAATGCATGTCTCTGTGTCTGTGTTTGTCTGTCTATTTCCCTTTATTATTTGATCATATTAGCTTCAATTACAATGTTATCAATTATACTTATCACTGTAATTCATGTCGCGTTGTCTTTCTCTTAATGTTTTGTACAGTCGAGTCTTTTTTGTCAATTATGAAAGCCGTCTCTCTCTCTCTCTCTCTCTCTCTCTCTCTCTCTCTCTCTCTCTCTCTCTCTCTCTCTCTCTCTCTCTCTCTCTCTCTCTCTCTCTCTCTCTCTCTCTCTCTCTCTACTCCGTCTTCACCTGTTCATTCATCTTTCATCCTCCTCCCATTCAGTGTCGCCTTCCACCCCTTGCATCCTGCCCCTCATTAGCCAAAATTAAGCCATTCATTACCAAGCGTCACACTCCTTCCCGCGAAACACAAACAAACGGCGACATTCCTTGGATGAGTGACCCGTTTCTTGCACGAATTGTTGAGGCAGAAAAAAGGAAGCAGGTGTTGTTTTGCTTATGTGAATATGGTATACTTTTGAGGGCGAAGAAAGAGAGGACTACCCTAAAGCATTCGCCAATACAGAATTGCTGTGTACGTTCTAAGAATGTGATGCAACGTTGTGGACTTGATCGATACTAAATGTTTTTTTCACTGTGTTCTATTTATTTTTTTAATCTATTTTTTTTTTATTCCAGTCAAGTCTTTTCAGTGTGGCTCTTTACATGATTTTCTATAATAATACTGACAATAATAACAGTGCTAGGAAAGATTGGAGTAATGACAGCGGCTCGACGTCATTCTCTCATTGCCTCCTAGCGGGACGGGACCATAGAGGCAAGACGCCCTACGCCCACGTCCCGGCGGTGGGTATGAGGGCGTGTTGGGTTACCTCTGAGCACCATTGCAGATTGCCCTTGTGACGCCACCACGCCTTAGCTCCCTTAATTTATGGTCGTCAAGTGTAAGTTGTCGGGTTTCCAATAGCACAGTTTACCCTACATGTGTGTGTGTGTGTGTGTGTGTGTGTGTCTGTAGATTGGTGTCTGGGTGTGAGCAGTGAGCGCTACACTCATTTCATCGATATTGCTATTAGTGTTATCATTTCTGACGATAACATAATAACAATGAACAGTGATGGTGTTGCGAGCAATGTTAGGAACGCGATACAAATGTGCCAGTGGGTGCGCATCATATAAGAGAAGGAAAGGCAAAAAACAAACATTACAGTGTGCGTGACTCCGTGAGCAATCTTTAGAACCCGGCTTGCGTGTACCTCCAGCCGTATTTTTGTACAGTGGCTGAACACAAATGTACGTCGTCAAGCATATGCTCGCGTTCACTAGTAGGTTTAAAATATCTGAAGGTCTCTCTCACTCACAGCCATAATTGCGCAAAATTCAGACGAGAACAACATTGTATCACGTTTTTTCTCTGCTAGAGTCACATTTCCGTGTCGTCAAAAATTGGTGTAGTTTCACTATGAAGCAATAATACCTCTAGGGGGTCTATGAGCGCACACACACACACACACACACACACACACACACACACACACACACACACACACACACACACACACACACACACACACACACACACACACACACACACAATCTTCTTTGCTATTAAAACCAATATTAGTAAAGGCACAGAACTCCAAATACTGAAAATGCATAAAACCATGACAGTCATATAAACTATAAGAGTTCATTAACACACACACACACACACATACACACACACACACACACACACACACACACACACACACACACACACACACACACACACACACACACAAACTTATTATCACCATAACCTACAGTCACCACAGTAATGTATCTGAGGAGGGAACGGAAAGAGGAAGGCACGCAGTGAGGAATGACAATGAAGAGATAGAGAAGGAAAGAAGAAAGCAGAAGCAAGACAGGAAAGGGGGGAAGTGGGCGAGGGAAAAAAGGCGTACGAGGGTGTGGTTCAGCAAGAGATAGAAGATGGAGGTGAGGATTTGTCCAAGGCGCAGGTGGACAAGGAGATTACCTCAAGCTTATTAGTGGCGTGTGAGTGCTCTCTCTCTCTCTCTCTCTCTCTCTCTCTCTCTCTCTCTCTCTCTCTCTCTCTCTCTCTCTCTCTCTCTCTCTCTCCCACCCCTTGAAATCATCCCGTGACGGCCTCCACGTCCCGCAAGAGATGTTGGATATTTACGACCGCCACCATAATATCCTCAAATAATCTGTGGTGAACTTGCTGATTAGTTATCATCATTGCATTTCCTTGCCATGTTTCTCCCTCTCACTAAGGGGAAGCACAAATCCTTCCAGAATAATGAAAAATGAGAAAATCTACGTATTCACACTGTCATAGATTTAAAACGCATTAAAACAACAAGTTCAAGATGCAATGAAATAAGTCAGCCATTAATCACAGGCTTGATTTTAAAAGTAACGGGACACTGATCATCTATATCTTCATTTTGACTTGTGCGTCATAAACATTGTCGCTGCGCTTCCCGTATACGCATCACTAACTCCCGTAGGTGAGATGAATGACACGGAACCAACTTTCTGTCCGAAACAAATAGCTACCTAATACCTCCTAGAAATTCAGGAAAAAAAAAGAAAAACAAGTGAGTGATGCGTTCGCTTTCTTTCCGCATTTAACGGAATGTAATATTAGAGTTAACAAATGTCGACGTGAAAACTGCCAAAAACGTAAACATTCCCCAGGATCGGGTGCCAAGAATCAGTAAAGACACACAAGCAGACACACAGGCAGCGCGCCGACTTAAAAATAATCCATCTATCTATCTATATACTGCTCTATCCGTCTATCTCTATTTTATCCTTATTCTAATTATTTCCACAGATTTAACATGTTGTGTGTATGTTTATGTGTGTGTGTGTGTGTGTGTGTGTGTGTGTGTGTGTGTGTGTGTGTGTGTGTGTGTGTGTGTGTGTGTGTGTGTGTGTGTGTGTGTGTGTGAGTTTTTGTGTTTGTGCCTAAACTAGAAAAGGAGGAAGAAGAGGAGGAGGAGGAGGAGGAGGAGGAGGAGGGAAAGAAAAGGAGGGGGGAAGAGCAGGACCCTCTACAGCTGCCACCAAGATTTATAAGCAAAATCCTGTAATAGAGAGAACGTGCTCCCCTTCCCCCCTCACTCCGACTTACCTTCATCTGTCCCTTAATCTCTCTCTCTCTCTCTCTCTCTCTCTCTCTCTCTCTCTCTCTCTCTCTCTCTCTCTCTCTCTCTCTTGGCGTCTCTATATGCACGTCCATCATATAATTTTTCAGTAGCCGTGTTTTAAATCTATTAATTTTAATGTAAGTTCCTCATAATCTACTTAACATAAAGTGAATTATTCTAAAGCTATTAGCGGGGTCTTAAGTTAAACTTCATGAGAATTAAATTTATCTAATTGAAGTGGCGTGTACATAAATAAATGTTGAATAATATATATATATATATATATATATATATATATATATATATATATATATATATATATATATATATATATATATATATATATATATATATATATATATATATACATATATATATATATACAATAAAAGTTAGATGGATTTCCTTTTAACATCATTTTTGCTGCTCCTTGTCAGCAGCGAGACAAAAACTTTCTTACTCTCGTCAGTGTGTGATTTCCCGCGCTAGTCTATCCCCCCGTAGGACATGAAAGAAAATAGACAACGAGTAAATGAAAGAAAAAAGAAGAAAAAACTTACAAGATTCACGTCCATTTCTTGGTAAATATCATAAAACCGAGAGTGATATTGTAGCTTCCAGGCTTTTGTTTGTGTGTGTGTGTGTATGTGTATGTGTGTGTGTGTGTGTGTGTGTGTGTGTGTGTGTGTGTGTGTGTGTGTGTGTGTGTGTGTGTGTGTGTGTGTTTACTCGCTTCTCTCGACGTGACGTGTGGCGTATGTTTCTTAAGGCTTTTACAGGCAGCCTCCCCCAAAGCCATGATTAAGTTTCTCTCAAGGGGATTTAGCCACAGATCCCATTGCTCTCTTCGCTTACTGGGAATGTCTAAATGAAGGGAAAAATGGTCAACTACTCTTGTAAGTTTTTGTGATTCCTATTTAAATATCTTTTGAATTTTTGTGTAGTTTGATATTGTTTTTTTTTTTGTTTGTTTTGTTCTTTGGTTATTGAAGTAAAGGTTGTTTGTACAGATTGGGTAAAAATCATATTGACGTGTGTGTGTGAGTGTGTGTGTGTGTGTGTGTGTATCCTTGACTCCTTGACCCTTTCCTAGAACCTACACAGGCAGAAGCTTATGATAAAAATCTTGACTCTGTTACTCTTCCCCGAACACGCACACACACGCACACACATACACGCACAGAGGCTTAGATTAAAAAATGCAGATTCTCTTTGACTCATGCCCCCTCTCGCGCTCCATTGCCAGCCTCATATTCCAGTCATCCACCCTATTGCCTCGCGCCCTTCACCTCATTACACATTTCAGCAACCAACGCGCTTTTTTCACCCTAGCCTTCTATTTTCTATCAAAACATTATTCACCACGTAACCTATTTCTCCGATACTGTTTTTTTGTTTCTTTCTAGTCTTAACTTTAGCACAGTTTTACGTGCATAAATTACATGTTAAGTTATTTATTGATTATATTATGTTTTTAGAAGGGATTTTTTTTTCTTTTGTGGAGTGTTATGAATAAAATAGAAAAAAGATATACATAAGTAACGGAAGTAAAATAGACAAAAATATAGTAAGGATATATAGAAAAAGGAAAATAAACAACCAGACTTGAAAGAAATAGAAGGGGAAAAAAAAAACATGTATATTAGGGGTGAAAGAAGGATATTAAAGATGAATCTCAATGCATTACAACCTGGCCAAGAACCAAAGCCTATTTCCTAACACATCTTGACACAATACGAACGATAAAAAAGTAAAACAAATATACTCGGTTATTTTTCAATTAAGTCAATAGAATCAAGAGAAGTTAGAAGGACTCCCTCAGACCACTTACCTCCCTCTCTCCCTCTCTCTCTCTCTCTCTCCCCCTCTTCCTCTCCTCTCCATACACAGCTCCCCATATCACTGCTCCTATCGCCCCTTGGATCTGAGAAGCCGGCCCCTCTGAATAGGTTCCCTTGGCGAGGTGTATTTCCCCTTCCACCTGACTCTCCTGCCTCCTGTTTCACTCAGTTCTCCCCCCGACGGTTTATATTTTATAGTAATACAGTTTATATATATATATATATATATATATATATATATATATATATATATATATATATATATATATATATATATATATATATATATATATATATATATATATATATATATATATATATATATATATATATATACATATATATATATATATATATATATATATATATATATATATATATATATATATATATAATATATATATATATATATATATATATATATATATATATATATATATATATATATATACTTTCTTTTTCTGTTTTCTCGACGAGTCTTTTCCTTGCTTTTATTTTTTTTTTATTCTCTTTTCTGTGTGTTCATTTGTTAGCTTTTTTGTTCGTTTTATTTCATCACGTGTTTCAGTTTTATCTTTGCTTTTGTGTTTGTATTGTTATTTTAATCTCTCTCTCTCTCTCTCTCTCTCTCTCTCTCTCTCTTTCACACACACACACACACACACACACACACACACACAGCATAAGACTGAACCCGACGTAACTAACTCATTCATTACTCTTGTTTTTTGTCGCCACCACCACCACATGGACAAATACTTATGGAGGGAGGAGATGGAAGAAGAGCAGAGCGAAGATAAAGAGAAGCAGGAGCGAAAGAAGATCAGAGGAGAGGAAAGTAACAGGAGGATAATGAGAAGTGGTTTGAAGGAAAAATAAAAGAAAGAATGTAATATGTTAAGATGCTTCGGGAAACCGCAACACAGAATGAATAAAAGTGGTCACAGAGAGTGTTATGTTTCCTATTACGCTACGTGGCATGAAAGACTCGGTGTACTAAGATAAAGGATGTGGGAGTAAAATGAAACGCGTATAATGAAGTTAGCATTACAAAATATCCCATGTTCACCAGCTGCTGTCTAGTGAATGACATTTTTTTTTTTTTCTATCACTGCATTACCAATTACGCCAAGAATTTCGCTGCTGCAGTTTGCGACGTGCCAGATATTTTACACACCCTGGGATACACAAACTGCTGCTTATTGCGTCATCCTCGCCCATGAGTAAATGACCGCTATAGGTCCTGAAGAAAGAATCCCGGCGTGCTGTGCGTCTTCTACAGCGTGGTGAGATTTCCTACATTCCTGGAGACCGGGGGACGTGATTGGGTGGTGTCCGTGACATCTTATGACGAAAGTCCAGCAAAAAGAGTAACAAGAAAAAACTGTTAGATGAAATACAAGACATACTTACTTCTCAGCCTTTTATTATGGACTGACAGTATAAGAAATTGCAGCATCAAAGCAAGCGCCGCCGAGAAGGAGAATAAAAATGAACGAAAACCCGACTTTCCTAAACGCATGAAAAGCTGAATAGAAATAAACAAGCTCGTAAGGCAGATATATGTTTTGTTAGTATCTCAACACAAGACATCAGCGCAGGAGTCGGTGCGAGGAGCAACGCAAGAATACTAGAGAGCAACCAAGGGAAGGCAAAGAAAGCAGCAAACCGGGGAGAAGGGCGAGGACTGAACGAAAAAGAAAAAAATGTTGTAGTCCCAAAAATATCGTGTAACGTCCGAAACAAATCATCTCCTGTGGCCGCCCCTCCGTCAGGCCCAGGGTGGAGGGGCAGGGGCAGGGTGCTAGGGAGCCGAGGCACCCCCTGACAACCCCCTGGAGAGAAGAAATCCTCCTTTGGTCACCACAACACCACGATGCACACAGACGTACCAGACAAGCTACAGACGCCACAATAACACATCACGCCTTGAAATCCTTGGGCTCACGTCAGCTGCCGTAACAAGTCAGTCCAAGTGTGAGTTAGCATTTCATCAGCCAAGGCGAGGACAGTCAAGAATACAGTCAGATCAACGAAGAGGAAGTTCACCGATGCCTTCCCGGAAATACCTTTCCCAAAGAAGGACGTCGTAAGATGATTAGAAACCTCGCTTCCCTCTCATAGCGTCATATTTCCTTAAGGGCCACTCTGAAAGGAATTATTTCGAAATATAGAAGGATACTTGAGTTTGTACTTCCTTCATTCTCATTGAAACGTCAACTTTCATTTTGTACACCACCAGGACAACAGAAAGAGACAGGTTACGGGAATAGTGGAGACAAAAATTAAACCAGTTCCTAAACTCCTCAGTACCTCGCGATCTGCTTTGTGTTTCCATAACGTTATTTATCATAAAATAAAAATTCATGAACGCTCGTTTACAATTTTTCATTGATTTACACACGCTGCATGAATATATTATGATAGAGGGTTGGAGAGGCTGTCTACAAGCCTCTTTCAGCAGCTGTCTCAAGGCTGTCTAGCGCGGGGAGGCTGTGAGGGGTGACGCGGGAAGAAAGTGCATCATGACGTAGGCGGGGCTGGAAGAGGCGGATCGATGTGAAGCAGGAAGCACCCGTGTGCCTCAGTATGACTGACGCCATTCAGACACTTTCAATAGCAGAACAGAGTGGTGAGGCTGGAGGCAGGCGGCAGCATTATGGGGAGGGATCTATACAGGCATGCAGGGAATCTTTGCAACACTGCCCAAGGAATCTTAAATCTCCTCGCAATATTTAAAAATGTGTGTGTGTGTGTGTGTGTGTGTGTGTGTGTGTGTATATATATATATATATATATATATATATATATATATATATATATATAGTAATATATATATATATATATATATATATATTGGAGCTGCCTTTTGCTATATATATATATATATATATATATATATATATATATATATATATATATATATATATATATATATATATATATATATACGAGTATATATATATATATATATATAACGAGAACGTAAAGCAAAAGGCAGCTCCAATATACTTGTACCCAGATCTCTCTTTTCCCTCCTATCTCCCTTCTACTTCCTCCTCCTTGCCCTCCCCTGCCCTTCCTTCCATCCCGTGCCTCCGTTGTCGACATGATGGCCAGGAAACGAGCGCAGGGAGTCAGCGACACATATTCCACGTCACTTCTTCAGTTTCATTTTTCGTGCGGAGGGGGCCGGCGGGGGCGTCCAAATGATCAGAGCGCGGCAGCCCATTAATCAGAGGACAGACAATCCTTCACATCCATCGTGTGGCTGTGACTGTGGCCCCCCGCCCCGCCCCGCCTCCTTGTGGTGCCTCTCAGGCCTCTCGGCGGACGCTCGTGCCCCCACAGTGCGGGGCCCACCTCTGTTTGAGACCGTGTTGCTCCTCATGGGAGTCAACTATACTCCGGAATCTCTAAGCATTAATTGCCACCTGCATTACAATGTAATTTAAATCAGTAAAACTTTCATTCACTGACATGAAAGGTCACTGAATCCTAGACGATGCCTCCTTCCTCCTGGCGTGGCTGATGTATGGACGGGAATTCAAGAGGTAGTACATTTTGCTAGTGAACACCACAGTGCGGCCTTTGCGTCTGTGTTCCCGCCTCCTCCTTGGAGCAACATTGGTTCTGCGTTACAATGCCTCCAGCTCAAGTGGCAGCCTTTGCAATCTCCGCATCTCCGAAAGTGTCCGTGGGCAGTTTCCAACAAAGCAAGCTAGGAGGAGACCCTCTCGTATACTACTGTTGCGGCGGCGGCAGCTTTTATTTTAAAATTCTAAGAATCACATACAACAGCACTAAAGGCTCCTTGCATTATATAAAAAAAAAAAAAGTATACCATAGAAAAAAAATAAATAAGTACGAGTAGGACACTTTATAATACGGAAAAGGAACCATATATATTTTGCTTCAGAGTTCCACAATCTTCTTACAAGAATACATTTTTTTACGGATTTCCGCATCGTAAGACGACGAAGAGGTCAGAGCGGACGGCACTAAAACACTGCATAGGCAAGAAGCAAGTCATATGATTGTTTGGCTTCCCTCGTAGGACGTCATAGAGCATTACGGCCCGTCATCATTATGTAAGGTACGTGACCTGAGCCAACACTAGCGACATCACTCCTGAATTAGGGGAACTCACAATCTGCTGTAAAAACAAGTGCTCAGGACGACAAATAAACAATTCATTCATTAATAACCTTTGCCATCTGACCTTCAACTGGACAAGCGTCTTCATTATGCCCACTATTTTCGATTCACTGTCTCTCATCAACACAACTTAACAACCACCAATTTCCTTTCATTTTTTACTCTTTCATAACTTCCTATAGTGTCTCTTGTTGCTGGCTTTCCTTTCTAACACATTTACTTTCGTGTACAACTGTCCCTGAACCTCCCAGTCTCTTGTCTTTCTCCTCCACCGCCGCACACTTTCCCCCAACCAATCCCTTCTCCTCGGCTTACTCCCCTCCCAAAAATCCCCCAGCTGGTTCAGTTTACGATGCTCGCTGGACAAAAACTCGCCACAACCAATACCAAGGAGCGTCGGCGAGAATGTATGCGACTTTTATAATACCTTTACTGCCCGCGACGACCCCCCAAGGACCCATTTTTGACAGCAGTTTGAGAGTTGGTCAAAGAACGGCCTGTGTTCTCCCATCCCCAGGCTCCGCATCCACCATTTTACTTGAGGAGGTTTTTCTCCCTCTCTTTATTGCCAGGGATGGACCTGAATCGGGTGAGGGGATGGAGGAAGGAGGGGAGAGAGGGGATGTGTAGGGGTAAGCACAGTAAGGATGGTGAGAGGTGAGGCAGGAGTCCGTGATTTCTCCCTTGACACCATGAAATGCTCTCAGCCACTTCCTTAGTATGAATTGAGTGACAAATAAAATGTTTACAGCGTCGTAACTTTATTCTTAGTCTGTGTGAGGCCGGCAGAGTGAAGCTGAGGCGACACAGTAAGCTGAAAGTGTACAAGTTACTGACTACTTTACATTTTCACTTATGCACAAAATGCTGACAAAAAAATAGGACATGCACAGAATTTCAGAACCTGTAATCTTGTAAAAATCCGTAGAATTATGACAAATGAAGCATGGATGAGTTCAAAACTATATTTACTGTTCTTAAGCTCCCGCCTTTTCTCCTCTATAAAATGTTCAAAAGCCTGATCTCCTCCGTTCATTCAAACAACATGTATATTCCTTTCACACAGCAACATTATCCCACCCAGAACATTTCCTCGCTAAAAGCAAAGCTGTCCTCACTCCTCTAGTTCCCTTACACCACCATCTCCCGTAATCCACCCTCGACTTTCCCCGTCAACGTTCCTTCTGCACCCTAAACTAAACATCTTTTACCTTTAAGGGTCGCCTCACTCGAGCTCATCCATTTTTTGTCACGGAAAGTTTAATTGAAATTGAAATCTGCTGCTCCTGGTGACTGCGAGCGAGAGTCCTAAAGGTAATAATTACTAGACGCACCTTTTTTTTTTTCCAAACCATCTTCTCCCTAGTGACTTTTCCATCCCTTCTCTTACCTCTTGCCTTCTCCCATTCCTCTATCCTGCCTCCTTTTTGTTTATGTTTTCCCTCTTTTCTCGTTTATTGTTGCCAATTTTCCCCATCTCCTTCTTCCTTACACGCCACTCTCTCTCTCTCTCTCTCTCTCTTCTCTCTCTCTCCTCTCTCACTCTCTCTCTCTCTCTCTCTCTCTCTCTCTCTCTCTCTCTCTCTCTCTCTCTCTCTCTCTCTCTCTCTCTCTCTCTCTCTCATCCTGGCTGCCTAATATCCCACTTAAGAAACGAATGATATATATATACTTTTAAAATAAGCCTTAAATGATTATTCATGTACAGATGTGTAAAGCAAAAAGAACAAATATTACGTTACA
>NC_087162.1:1455000-1515000 GCF_035594125.1 Scylla paramamosain | reverse complement strand
CACAGTGACATCCTTCTCCCCGCCGGTAATTGCTGTGCTGACAACTGCGAACCTACACCCTAAATGAAGCTTATCTCGCCCATTATCTCTAATCTCCTCTCTCTCTCTCTCTCTCTCTCTCTCTCTCTCTCTTCCTCTCTCTCCTCTCTCTCTCTCTCTCTCTCTCTCTCTCTCTCTCTCTCTCTCAGTAATACCTGCAGTTCAAAGATAAATATTTTCTAAACGAGAATTTTCACAAAGTATCTCATTTTATGCATAGGTATGTGTGCGTTTTCCTATGCGTACATAATACAATTCACTATACCAGCTTCATTATATAACCCCACGCGGCATTAGACAATGGATCTGTATTGCCAGTTCATCTGCCTGGTTTAATTTGCTTTCACTGTGTATCTATATTAATATGTAATTGGCTTCTATGAACAAACAGTGGCAGTAGGAATATGTCGCTGGTAACTTTGATAATTCGCGAGGCCCTTGATTTTTTTTACTCTTTCATTTTCTTTTTATGTTCTCTAAGGCAGAGCAATGTTTTATACACGAAAGAGGAAACAACAGATATTTACGAGTTATCGTATTGTTGTACCTTGCGCTAAACGAGTAAGAGTCTGAAAGAGCTGTGGTGCATTAACTGCTTGTGAGCTAGGGGTGTGTGGTCGCCTGAGTTGGTCGGTATCCTAAATGATTGACTGACAGACTTAAGACGCTGCAGCATCACAGTCTGGTTCTTCACAGCACCTAACGCTGATATTATTAGTGTTGCTTTTGTTGCTCGGCGATGGAAAACTGTAAGTGACTGCATGACTCTCTCCCAGCGGTGCACGCGCCCGGGGCAAGTTGCGATTATAATCCATGGATGCATGTTGCTATCAGCGCACTCTTGACAGCTTTCTCGTGTGTTAGTCAAATGCAAACCTCTCATGGTCACCGAAATAAAGAAATTTTTAAGCTGCTTGCCATACGGCTTAATATTAGCGGCCATTTCTTTAACACACTACAAGTAAACATTTGTCTCATTTCCACTTCTTAGTAGCGCCTTAACCGCATATTCAGAATACAATCAGACAATATATTGTGGGAAGGCGAAAGAAACGACGCTTGTTAACTGCGCTAAAATACGAGCATCGGAGTGTGCTGCCTGGAGTGTTGTTTCAGCAGCTTAGTGACAGCACGTGAATCAATATCGTGCTGATAGGTCAATACTGCGTGGAAAGGATGCATGTCTGGGTGTACATATTACTCATCACAGATAGATCCTTTTCCTGTGTTACTGTGTGCTGGTTATTTTAAATTTGATCCTGACATTGGTTGTAACGACGTCTGTCTTAGGGAACCCATAACTTGTGAAGCTAAGATCGTGTCGGGTGACAAAGAAATCAAACTTAATAAGTAGTACATATAATATTGTCTGCTCGGCCGTCATATCCAAATCAAGCTACGTGTTGAGAAGTAAATCGATTCTGCTTGATGCTCGGATGAAAGAACCACCGCCGAAGAAAATCGAGTACTAATGAAGTGATGGATCATGAGAATTCAGATGCAACATGGCTATCAGGGACAAGGGAAGAAGAAAAGGGTAAAAATTGACTAACCTTATTGATGTTGTTGATGTTCTGGGTGTTCGTGTACTGGTCGAAGCCCAACATGCAGTCTGAGTAGCCATTCTCCGTTTTGATCCCGGTCCCAGGCTGGCCACAGAACTGTCCAATGTTTCCGATGTTTCCAATATTTCCTATATTTCCAATGTTACTAATGTTGTCGCGGTACCACGGATACATTGTGGCGGATTACAGAGTTAACACTTACAGAGTTACAAACACGGCAACACAACTAACACTAAGCACTCACACAAGACACACAAGTAACCGGTAAGTCTGGACGACTGCGAGTCAGCGTCACGTCCAACAAGAACACAGGCACGTCAAGTCCTGTTCTCCATCTCACACTGCTCGGTCACTACCGCCTCACGGACGCGCTCACTGGACTGTCTGGACACCAAAAGCTTTTTTACTCCGCTTCTTTTTCGGATGAGTCTGAAGGTGATGCGCCAGACGGAGCACCGGGGTCTGGGATCCAGTTGGCGCCACGGACGTTCACAGTTGAGTGTCGCCGTCAGCAGGAACACCGAGAGCGGCAGCCGCGGCGCCGCTGGCTGTGTCTCGCTATGCTATCGTTCACCGCCACCTGAAACAATGAGAAAAAAACTATTAATTAATTGTTGATGCTACAGAGCTCACATACTAAAAAAATGTACCTGACGGTGGTGACAAGTAGCGTTCGATTAAATGCAGCTTGGGACGCGTCGTCGCCTCCACAGGTCTGATGACCTTCCTCGCCTTGCCAACAAGGCCCACGCCGCGTCCCGCCGAGAGAAAAACATGTATTTGTAAAACCAAATAGTTTAGTGATATATCTGCTTTCCTCAAACGAAAATTGTGTTTCTCTTAAGAAATATATCGAAGCAACTACGCAATACGTTTTTTCTCACCAAAAAAAAATACATCACATTCTGATAAACAACGTTACAATTCATTCTTTACCGTCACCATAAATATTTCTTTTACAGTACACTTTTACCTAGCGGGTGGGGAAATATTTTGTGGTGGTGCATTTAGGAAGCACCTCATATCTCCCTGAAACTCACCATAAAGTAAACATTTCACGACTCTAGGTGGGCCAGACACCAGTTTATCACGAGAGTCGCGGCTTCGGCAAGCATGAAAGAGAAGGAATGCTGGCATCTGGTACTTCTTTCTTTTCTTGTGATCTCACATAAACATCTCTCTTGCACTGTCACTTTTCCTGCATTTCCAACTGTTCCGACACGCCCGTGCATTTATAGTCCGTGCTACCTTTCATCACATCGTCACTTGTCCATAATCGCCTCATGCGACCCCAGCCTTTCATTATCCCTTTACCATCTGACATCACACGCTGTATTCTTTTTCTTTTTTCCCTTCTTTTTTGTTTTAACGAAACATGAAAATCAATTTCCTTACCCCGGCACAACACTAGTTATCCTCCTTCATTAATCTTGCTGTTTGACCTCATCCCTTTTACTCTCGCTCCTAATTCCGGCATCATGCACATCTAAGAAACACCAAGTCTGCCGCTCCCTTTTTTACACTGTAGATTACTTTCATGACTTAAAAAAAAAAGAAAAAAAAAACATTCACTCGTAGATGCAATGAACTAGAGTGTCTCTTTAGTTAATCTCTAGTAGATAAAAAAGAAAAAAGTTGAATTTAAAAGAAGTAGAATGATGGGAAAGGAAAACTCAGCGAAAAAGACGAACGTGTGTTTAAGAAAGAAATGAGGATGAGGGCGAAGTGGGCGGGAAGAGAACGCGCTGGGGGAGGGATGCGGCGCCGTTTGGGTTTGGTTATTAATTATGTGGTGATGAAGCAGAGGTGCTGATCGCCGCTTTCCGTGACTGGTTCGTATGTGAGCTGGAAAGGGAGGAGCAGCGGAGATACAGAGAGAGAGAGAGAGAGAGAGAGAGAGAGAGAGAGAGAGAGAGAGAGAGAGAGAGAGAGAGAGAGAGAGAGAGAGGGGGGTGGGGTGGGGAGACAGAGGATCGGAGGAGGGAAGAAAGACGGGGAACGATCAGGGGTATGGAAAAAGAGGGAATCATTAGCACTTAGGGGAAACTTATTCTTCCCCTTTCCTTCACGCAACGCGCCGAGATGGAAGATGAAAGATGACAGATGCACGAACCTAACTAGATTATGAACGGAGAGTCCAATGAATGCACTCTTCCCCTACACACACACACACACACACACACACACACACACACACACACACACACACACACACACACACACACACACACACACACACACAGACACACACACACACACACACACTCACACACACACACACACACACACACACACACACATGCACACGCACACGCATCCACAAATGAACAGGTAAAAAGTGGTGATCAGATACGCCAGGCCATTTTTCAGGAAGTAGACTTTTCAGTGAGTCTCTCCCCCTCCAGCTAAGCCCTTGTTCACTGTCCCTTCATCTCCCACTCTCTCCCTCTCTCTCTCTCCCTCTCTCTCTCTCCTCACCCCTTCTCTCTCTCTCTCTGTTGCGGCATCGCCACCACGAATCGGGATAGTAAACTTCAATCATCTCCTGTTCCATTTTCTCTAATCCTCCTGTCGACGGCACAAGCTTGGATACAAATTAATATCACTTCAGACGAGAATCCAATTAACTAAGTGATGCGACGAGCTTGTGTTTCGAAATGCGTCTCACAGTTTCGAGGTGTGGTGTTTTCGCCTTTGGCTGAAAGAAAAACTGATTGGAAAAAAAAATGGTATGATAAAATAAAATCATCTCAGTTATCCTGCGAATTCTGAAGAATATCTAAGTCTCATCTACCAAGAATTGCTTTTATATTCACGCTTCGTATAGATGAGCTACCGTCGCGCGTTTCTTTTGTCATTTTGTTTCACACGTTTCATATATCATCTATACTTGTCCTTAACTGCTTTGGTTAAGAGAGTGTATTTCGTGATTATTTATCTCCCCCGTCTCGTCTCTTAATCACGTAATCTTTCACCTTCCACTTCAATCCATTTCTGTCTTCTGTTTTTTTGTTTTTTTTTTCCACTCCTCTCCCTGACTAATGAATCTGTTACTTATGACTCGATTACAACAAGCTGGTGACTATAGCCCCACAATCTCACCAATGCCTCTTCTCCTTTTTCTTATGTACTTAATTCTACATTTTACTTCTACCGTGCAGTTCATTTTCCTCCTCACTAACCTATCCCTAACCAGCCCTCCTCCCTCTTCAGATGTTATCGCGCCACGAAAATCGCTTTATCGGCCTTGGGGGAGGGAGCTGTGCAGGAATCAGATGCCCCACTCTGAAAAGTTTTAATGGGGAGAGAATGATACTGTGAGGCCACGCACTGCACCCCTCCCTCCGCTCTCTCTCTCTTTCTCTGGAGTCTCTGAGAACGAGGAGAGAACCTACGTGAAGACCCAAAGTATTGTTGTTTTTCTGCGTCGTTTTCATACCTTATGTAAGGAATATTCTTCAGTAATATAGATGTAGATGCTTTATTAGTACTGGGAAAAAAGATAGTATCTTTTATGCGTACCTTAGTAAGAATTAACTAAAACATTCAACTAAAAAGATGCGAAGACCCAAAGTATTGTTGTCATTATGCGCTATTTTCCGGCCTTATGTAAAGAATATTCTTCAGTATTAGAGATGTACGTAGATACTTCACTAGTTTTGGGTAAAGATAGTGGCATTCATGTGTACCTTAGTAAGAATGAAATAAGCACTTAACACTTATATATCTCATTAAAACCTACAGATCCATTTACTTTATTATTATTATTATTATTTATTTTTTTTTTTTTTACTCTTATCCAAAACCAACACAAGTCAGTGGATGAATACGTGCGGAAAACGAGTTGCTAACGTCACAAGATAAAAAAGTATGTGGAAGGACTGAGTGACGGGCCAAGTGGAGGCTTTGTATGGGTTCCCTGACGAGGTAGAACACGTCAGTCGAGCTGGAGAGTAACCTAAGTTCCTGGCTTCCCTCGATCCGACCACGCCCATCCTCCCTCCGCCTGCAGCCTGTTCCCTCTCGCTGCTCTCTCTCTCTGCCCTGCTCAGCTCACTCCCCAGAGAACTCCCGCCTCGCTGCTCACTCCTCCAGTCTCCATGAGTATGTACTCTCTTTCTTTTTTAAATAATCTCTTTGGGCCTGAGTTTTGGTTGACTGATTGATTGACTAATTGATTGATTTCATTTTGGCCCGTTCATTCATGTTTACTTGTCACTTTTACTTATTTCAACGTACTTGTCATTTTACGCCACTGGTCATTATAACTCTCTCTCTCTCTCTCTCTCTCTCTCTCTCTCTCTCTCTCTCTCTCTCTCTCTCTCTCTCTCTCTCTCTCTCTCTCTCTCTCTCTCTCTCTCTCTCTCTCTCTCTCTCTCTCTCTCTCTCTATATATATATATATATATATATATATATATATATATATATATATATATATATATATATATATATATATATATATATATATATATATATATATATATATATATATATATATATATATATATATATATATATATATATATTTATGCTCGCACTTCCCACTTCTTCATTAAATGCTCCATATGCATTTTTTTTTAATACCGGTCAGTGACCCACCTCACCGGAGATTCCACATTTTTTACTTTTTTATCCAGATAGCAGCTCATAATTTCTGAAAGACAGCCATTGCAAGTCATTCCAGTCACAGACGATCTCTCGGCGTCCTGCTCTGATCACAGTGTTTTCATGCAGAGTCTAGAAAGTCTACTAAAAAATTACGTTGAGGAAATAAACGGGAATAATAATGTCTTACAATTGATCTATTCCAGAGTACAAGGAAGGACGAAGGTAGCTTGTGAGAGCCATGCCTCTCGCTCGCCCAGGGACACTCTCCCTCCCCTCGGGGAACCGGTTCCTCATGGCGATAATCATTCAAAAAGGAGTAGGTTAAGTACATTAGTCTTCGTCAAACACTGTAGCCATTGTCTAATTATAAAAATCACTCTACTGGCGCCGATAACATTTTGGAAAATTATACAGTGACCACTTTTACCGAAGTGAATCAAGACCGCTACAGTCAGCTCCAGATGTCCAGGGAAAGGAGAACAATAAATAACGAACTTTAATCATAGGAAGGTATGATTTACTCTCGGCACAGCGTCTCGCGGAACATTGCCAAAGGATAACAGGTGCTGGACCCTCAGCATTATAAACCTGTTCGCTAAAAAAACAAGGGGTCACAGCTAAGTATGCGACAGTCCAGCCGTGCCCGCCCATCCCTCCATTCTCTGTTATAACTGACCAGATGCGACCAAGCATAGAAAACTGGCAAAAAGCTGATCACCATGAAGGAGATCAAATCCCGGCTGTTTCACATAAGGAGTTCGATGCACTACTGCCCTCCAGTGGCAGGTCAGATCACTCATGTCCAATAGATTTTCAGGTTATAAGAAGACATCCTCCAGATGGCGGAGAGAAGAGCTGCGCTCTTTAATGCAACGAAGATACTCGTATTTGTAATTTCTAAGACACCAAATGGTTTAAAACACTGTCACCTTATTTAAAGACTAATGCGAAGTAGTTTTTGAGTAATGCCAAGTTGAAATTATTATCACCTATTGCCGCAGCCTCACACGCCATCAAGAAAACATGTCACCACCATCTTAAAAAAATAAA
Organism: Scylla paramamosain; assembly: GCF_035594125.1. Lineage (NCBI taxonomy): Eukaryota > Metazoa > Arthropoda > Malacostraca > Decapoda > Portunidae > Scylla > Scylla paramamosain. The sequence continues at coordinate 1,507,736 of NC_087162.1, read as the reverse complement.
TAAATAATAATAATAATAAAAATAATAATAATACATAAAAAAATAATAGATAAATAAAAAAAAAGAAGAATAGCGGGATTTCAGCTACTCGGAAATGACTTCAGACTTGTTCTACAATGGAATTACGGAAAAAATGACAATTCTCTAGAAACTGGCAATACTTAATGCAGCTCCTGCTTTGGACGCCAGGAAAGGAAGGCAAACGCTCCGCGGTGTGCAGGGCAAGCACCGGCAAGGCGCTGCACCGCCACACTGTAGACACGTGCAATCACTCTCGGTATTTAATGAAATTGTCATCCTCTTGGAACAGGTACATTTTCCTGCTTCAACTTGTTGGTCTTGTTATTTCATTATCACGGCTTTAAATGCTTTAAAGTCGATCCTACAAATGCGTGACAAAAAAAATTCGGGTACGTTTACATGAACATGTGCATAACAATTCAGCAGAGTAGTTATGAAAGAGCATTCTTGTCACCGCCAAGCTCATACGAAGTATTCTGAATACTTTTCATAACACGACCCATAGTCAATTACCTGGAACCACTAACAGTTATCATGGAAGACTGCAATAAAGTCAACAGCGTGTCAGACCATCGCTGAAAGATACAAAGATCCTTGATCTCTCAGGGAAAGCGCCGCCTCTCTGCTCTTGTCGTCGCGTGATTTTTGTTTCTTAATGTCTCTATTATTGAGAAAATAAAGTTAGAGCATTTTTCATATATATATATATATATATATATATATATATATATATATATATATATATATATATATATATATATATATATATATATATATATATATATATATATATATATATATATATATATAAGTTCACACTGTAATGTAAAACTTAAGAATACTGATGACATAAATGATACACAGGTGAAAGATCGGCAGAAATATTACACAAATGGCCATGGACTGATAAGTTTTAAGTGATGAGTTTATTTGATATGAATTCGTACCTTTGCTTCACCGTTAACTTATCCAAGATACCAACTGCAGTGATGCAGCGCCATAATACGAATATAAAGCATGCTGATTATATCACTTAGAAAAAAAAGGCAGTGAGTCGATAATTGTATCATATATATATATATATATATATATATATATATATATATATATATATATATATATATATATATATATATATATATATATATATATATATATATATATATATATATATATATATATATATATATATATATATATATATATATATATATATATATATATATATATATATATAAACATTAGGATCTATGAATATGAGGAGATTCTGTTACAGTGAAGGCTGCAGACTGTGTAAAGTGAGAGAACGAATCGCTAAAATGAAATAAGGAGATGAACATCTTTATACAATAAAATGAGATGTGTCTGGTAACAATTCCATGTAGTCAAAGGCAATCAATTATGTGCATTTCAAAACGTAACTCATGTACATTCTAATACCATGGTATGCCTCCTTATAATAAAGTGACATTATATACAAGACTGGAAATCACTGAAAAGAGAACGGGCAAAGAAACTGCAATATCATGTTTCTTAGAGAGAATAAAAGCAATCGACATGTGAATCGAGAATCCAAGCATCGATTAACACATAACAAGGGTCCAGGCACACCTGTGATATGACTGAAACAGCTACACGCGTGCCAGACGACGCCTCCACTTTCACGACACCCCCTACCGCCTCACTCCCCCCCTCCTCCCTCGGGGACGAATGATAAAATAGCCCACATTATTCATAAAAAGAATCATACAACTATTTTCAACCATGGCTCTTGACTTACTAAGCTGTATCAGTATCTTAATTTCATCCAATAGCTGCACAGAACTACTAAAAGGATAAGTTAAGGAGTTTATAGGAAATTCCTTTTTAGCGACTTACTTGTATGTTACAGGTGGCAGCGGACAGGTGACGGAGAGCGCAGGGGAGGCCGTCGGAGATGTGGGCGGGATTAGTAACAGTGCCTCACGTGGTGTTAGAGGGCTGACTGAACTATTCCCGTGATCGGGCAGAGGGGCGCTGACTGAATCACCCTCGATGCTCCTTCAAGACGTGAGTCACTCGAGGATGTGTAAGGAGACGCCAGGAATGACCACTAGGACGTCACTGGCCACTCCTTATACACAAGTCAATCACTTGCACACGTGCCAGACCAACACAGTCACCAGTGTCATACAGGCTCGAGTAGCAGAGCGTCGGGTACCTGGGAAAAATTAAAGGGCCGATGGGAGTCAGTGGAGAGAGAGCGGAAGGGGATGGAGGGAGGGGGGGATAATCGGGGCACGTGCCGGGACCTCGCTACTGACACTCATTCGTGGCAACGCGCGTGCACGGGTACCATAACAACCACCCCAGCTCGACCACTAGTCTGTGCTCAGTTCAGACACAGGAAAAGAGAAGACTGGGTCGAACGTGCGCGGCTGTGGCAGGGGAGGAAGAGAAGGGCAGGTGGCGGCGGGAGCGTCGGTCGGAGGGCCAGAGGAGCTCCGTGTTGACAGTAGGGCCGCCCAGGCGAGAGTGAGTTGCTGCCCCGCCATCCCTCGCCGCCCGCCACGCTAATCAATTACCCCGTCACCCCGCACGCTCCACGCCATGCCGCCAACAACACTGCAACACTGCTCTCGTGCTGGACCTGAGACACAGCACATTGCTTTCCCGCTGTGTTTCAAGTTATGACACAACAAAGGTGAATGCCAAGACGATCAGTGACAGAAAGACAAAAGGTTTGCAACAGTTTTCCCCTCGGACGGATGCTGCTTTCATTCTGCACCACACAATCATGCTGAGTTGTGGTGGCTGAGTGGCTGACTTGAGCACCTAACTATGTTGTATCGCTTCCATTCTGCTGGACTTCACATGAGCCCTTTCAGAAAGACTTCCAGCTAACAAGTACATGTCATGAGCTTAACTTCCACTCCACTTCTCGTTAGATACTCGCACGACACCTACGACTGACATCGAACCACAATTGGTATCTGAATCACAATGAAGTCAATCAAAAAGTTATAATATCAGATGCAACCAAATGTGAATATTTACCACTTCTAGCATTCTATCGAGACACCCCAGCCACTGGCATCGTGTCATATATATAAAAAAAAATAAAAATATACAAGTTAAAAAATGGTGAGAACAAAAGGATGGCCCTTCACCATTCCGGTTAGCGGCATCCTCCAGCTCCCGGGCGCCCCACCTGAAGCCCTACCGTGGCCCTTTGAAGCCGCAGTAAAACATTCTATTTGTATTCTTTTTTTTTCAGGTAAAACACTTCCCAGGGACGGAAGTGTTAGTAGATCAGGCAGGGGACACTGATTACCAAGGCGGCGATTGGCAGCCGGGCGAGGACGAGCGGGGCGTGATGGAGCGGGGCAAGGCGACGCCCCTCTCCACATCCGTTATTTTACCTCATTCACAGTCTTTTTTTGCGATGTCAACTCAGATTTTTTGTAGATAATTATGACAATTTTCCATCATGATTCGAAGCGTCAATTTCTCTGTCGTCTAAAAGGCACGAAGAGTAGGGATGGCGCAGGTACGAGCATACTTTATAGACCCATTACAGACAAATAACTCCCATCATAACCAAGATAAACACACCCACTCTTATCATCTTAAATATAGAAAATAACATGTGCGAGAGAACCTTGTGGAGAATAAGGATCGGCCTCCCTCAGTACCAGTCACCAGTGGGAAGGTCGTGGATATCCCTGACACCCTCCAGTGACACCACCAACACTGAATCCACTGTGTTTGAAAAGAAATAAATTCATATCCCCTTCTCTTCATGTTCGTGCGTTCAGTGGAGGGTAGGTTTCCGCAAAAGAATAGGGCAACTTAACACCAGCCCCACTTTTCTACTATTTTACGCTACTGAGGCTTTAAAAATCCGGTTGAAATTCACGAAAAAAAAAGTTAAAAAGTTTATAAATCCAAGAAACAGTAATACAATTTTGGGTTTTCACTCGTTAAAATTGTGTGTGTGTGTGTGTGTGTGTGTGTGTGTGTGTGTGTGTGTGTGTGTGTGTGTGTGTGTGTGTGTGTGTGTGTGTGTGTGTGTGTGTGTGAGTGTGTGTGTGCTCCCCTCCCCTCGTGAGCCATCCTCATATAAACATGTTTTTGTCTACTACTAGTCTCCATATCTTAGTATTCGTGAAAGATACATACAGCTACCAACTTATTTTATTGCAGCTAAACAGTAAATATTTAGTTTCAATATGCTGAGCACAATTTTTCCCCCTTTTTATAATCATTATTATTATTTTTATTTTTTTATTGAAAGAAGAAAAATTAGTTTCCTCTCGGGCAAATATTTCGAAGTCCAAATTTCATTACGAAGTACAAAAAAGTGAAATTATATCATTACAACAGTGGCGTTCTAAGAAACAAGAGGCAATTATCTCTGCAGCCTTTTTCTTGTTCTTCTTCTTCTTCTTCTTCTTCTTCTCTCTCTCTCTCTCTCTCTCTCTCTCTCTCTCTCTCTCTCTCTCTCTCTCTCTCTCTCTCTCTCTCTCTCTCTCTCTCTCTCTCTCTTGTAATATGAAGGAATGTATAAATGCAAACGACTGCTTCTTTAACTTTGGTTTAAGAACATTAAGAAGATTCTCCTCCTCTGCCTTGCGTCATGCGTGACTCTCTCTCGTTTTTGTTTCATTCGCTTCGGACTCCTGACTCACCCACTCTCCCCTCATTCTTTCACTCTCAAAAGGAAACATGTCTTTCCTTTTCCTTCTCTCTCTCTCTCTCTCTCTCTCTCTCTCTCTCTCTCTCTCTCTCTCTCTCTCTCTCTCTCTCTCTCTCTCTCTCTCTCTCATACACACACACACACACACACACACACACACACACACACACACACACACACACACACACACACACACACACACACACACACACACACACACACATACATATCATGCATCCATTTCTTACCTATAAAAATCAAGACAAAATCAGCTACCATAATTCAAATGTGTTGTTCAGTCTACTACCTGATTAAAAAGAAACATTCTATGCAAATTGAGATACATCTTGATTCCAAAGGAATATTCCCAGTTTTCATCATAGATGCTCCTGTTTTCCATATTCGATGAATTTCAGCAGTTCCCCATTCAATAGTGAATGCTGGATAACGGAGCCCAAGCAAGTCACTCCCGGGAGGGAGACACTAACGCCTACCGCGGCAAAGCCTGTGCTGGGCGGCGTGAGAGCCGTGCCACATCTTCTAGCATGGTTGCGTAATGACAACCAAGCAGTGGCAGTCGATTAAGTTTTGCTTCTACATTAAAAAAATGACTTAAGACAATTCTTTTCACGCGACATGCCTTCACGGTCTGCCGGGCAAATCTCCAATCGAAGTTTCCGTTCCTTGCCCAGCAGCGCTTCAAGGTCACGCTAAAAATCGCGGAGAGAAAGGCACAATCTCAAACGTTGGTGGACCCTAAAAATCTAATGACACCCGAGTCGTCTCCCAGACAAGCACTCGTGCGGCGGTAATTATGCCGATCGCTGCCTAGTTTGTATGCACTGCTAATTATACTATTATATGCAATATATATATATATATATATATATATATATATATATATATATATATATATATATATATATATATATATATATATATATATATATATATATATATATATATATATATATATATATATATATATATATATATATATATATATATATATATATATATATATATATATATATATATATATATATATATATATATATATATATATGTATATATATATATATATATATATATATATATATATATATATATATATATATATATATATATATATATATATATATATATATATATATATATATATATATATATATATATATATATATATATATATATATATATATATACATATATAATTTTCAGCTGAAAAAGAAATATCAATAGAAACGTGCCACTTTACAAGGTTTCCCGGAATGAGATAAACATCCATGGCCATTCACCGAAAATCGCCAAGCATCTTGAAAAGAAAGCCTGCTTCCCCTTACAAATTACTGCATCCTTTAAAGCCTAAGGATTCCAACACTTCACTTTAGAATGGATGCAAGGCAAAAAGAAATTAACATTAAGCCTTCAGAAATTGTGTGTGTGTGTGTGTGTGTGTGTGTGTGTGTGTGTGTGTGTGTGTGTGTGTGTGTGTGTGTGTGTGTGTGTGTGTGTGTGTGTGTGTGTGTGTGTGTGTGTGTGTGTGTTTGTTTGTGTGTGTTTATATGTATCGTAATATTAATCTGTCCATTAATCTATATCTATTTATCTATCTATCCATCTATGTATATACATGTATAAATAAATATATATATATATATATATATATATATATATATATATATATATATATATATATATATATATATATATATATATATATATATATATATATATAATATATATATATATATATATATATATTGCAGGTCCTTCCCGTCAAAGTTTCAATCGTTACACAGAATCAAATCCTCAGTTACCAGCGTCGCAAATATTAAATTATGAAATACATTCACCATTCCAAAGTGAATGCTAAAAAATAAATAAAATAAAAATAGAAAAAAAAAAAAAAAGGAATGATCGTCACGCCGCGAGGAAGGTCAAGGGGCTGTCGTTTCCCTCAAGGTCAGGTCCTACGTGGGGCAAAAGTTGCTCCTCAAGTTGGTTCGTGGCTGGTATGTCCGTAAATGCCTCAAAGGGCGACATGACGCGACCAGAGAGAGGGTTCCAAGTTAGATGATAAAAAATGGCAAGTACCAGACAAGGGATTAGCGGATGGTGTCGCAGACGCCTGGACCACTTCTTAATGTGGGGAGTTTTTGCCAAGACACCACCACCACCACCACCATTACCACCTTGACCTATCCACTGCAGCAGCCACAGTACCAAAGCCATCAACATCCCAGCTTCTACCGCTACCTGCTCCACGCTACACCGTAACATGCCACTGCTACACGCGTGCCTATCAACACCATCATCACCATCTCCACTATCACCATCTCAATAATCCAAGTGTTCGTGCATCACTAATCTGGGAATTCAGTGACTCGGCCAGTCTCTTCTTGATGGTGTTAATGACACTGAAGCAAATCGTAAGCGTGTCTAGTGAGTCTTCATTTTCCTCATTTTCATTTATCCTCCATTCAGGATCTTCATATTTGAGGCACGAAAATCTCCGGCTACCAAGATGTTCAGGAAGTCAAATGGAAGCTAAAGTTATGGTTATGACAACTAAGTAAAAGTTCTGAATCAATAACATGACTTTAGAAAATAGCCGGCATATCTTGAAACGCAGGATAATATAAATTGGTAGCATCTCAATCTCGAAAATTATTTCAACTTAATAGCATATCCTCTCCTGATGAAAGGATGTTCACGGGACGCAAGACACCTCATGATTCCACCGGAACTTTATATAAAAAGTCTGTTAGACTCTTGCAAATGACATTTAACCACGCTAAGGTGACCGGGAAGAACACCACCAGAATCGTGTTTGTCTTTGTGCTGCAATCAGTCCTATCTAATCATCGCTGTCATGACAGCCAGACCATCCCGCGCCGCCTCAACCATTCCAACAGCAATGAATAATAGCGGAGCAGGATCCTAATGACATAAAGTGGTCAACAGCTGGACAGCCGGCAGAGGCAGAGGAAGTGGGCGGGGCCACGCGGCGTCAGGTGGACTCAGACTTTGGCAATAAACGAGGCGTCCAAAACACAATTCACCAACATCGCAGAAGAGCAGGAAGGAATAAGAACAAATCGCCAATCTGAGCCACTTTCTTTAATCTGAGCTGTGTACATGCACGAGGAAGAAGAAAAAATAATAAGGAAAACACATGATTAACTTTTCATAGGGATCATGTACTGAATTAAAGATGATATTACACAAGGAGATTAATGCGACATCCACCTTACTCGAGGCTCGTCTCTCACTAACGGAATTTGACCTTTCGAGGGCGGCAAAACAAGGCCCCTGACTTCACTCCCTCGGCACGGTGCGTTAACCTCCCGAGCAGTGCAGGTGAACAGCTTGTCATTAGTTGTTGAGGCGTGAAAAGGCTCCCACACCGCTAGGAAACTCAGAGGTAGAAAATAACAGAGACTTGAGATGAAAGAGGAGAGCTACTGCTTGAGAGAGAGAGAGAGAGAGAGAGAGAGAGAGAGAGAGAGAGAGAGAGAGAGAGAGAGAGAGAGAGAGAGAGAGAGAGAGAGAGAGAGAGAGGAAGGCAAAAAATACACATACACGTTAAAAAACAGAATAGACACACTAATAAACAGAAAGGGATGGATAGAGGTAGAGAGTAAAAGTAAGTATACGTAATGCAAGGATAGAGAGAAGGAGAACGCAGGACGCGAGAGGAGAGGTCTGTACGCTTCCCTCCAGAAGCAACAAAAAGGTGGGAAGAAGGTCCAGGGGGAGCGAAGCGAGGATCACCTTGTCGGGTTGTCGTTCCCTGTCACACGTCTCCTCCCTTCCCTTGCCACTTGCCTCACCCTAGAAGAGGTTAACGCCGCCCCTACATCGACTTCTGCCTAAGGATTAACCAGACCCGATCAAACCTAACCTAACCTAACGTAATCTAAACCAGAAGGGAAACATAAATTCTGGTCTATAATACGGTTGAGAAACAAGAAAAGTATTTAATCAGTAATGGAATAAACCAGACCTGATCTAACCTAACAGAACCTCACATAACCTAAACTAAAGGGAAAACATAATATTGGTTGATAATATGGCTCAGAAACATGACTTACTTTAATTAATCAGGGTAACAGACGAGCTATGAAAAAGGTGTGTATGTGAGGCTAAACCAGACCTAATCTGACCTACCATAACCTAATGTGACCTAAACCAGATGTAAAGGCATAAATCCTTGTCGATAATACAGTAGGAAAACACGGAAAAGATGTATAGATGAGAAAATACTTCAAATTAAACCAAGCGGTAAAGAGAGAGAGAAAATAACAACAATAACACAAGTCAACAGTCTAAGCAAAGGCCTCAAGAGAAGTGACAGACCCGTATTTCTTCAACGCTTTATTGTCTCATAAGGAAAACTTTCAAAGACCAGAAAGTTAATCAGCTGGGTTCTCATGAGTGTTTCTCCCCACTGATAATGGAACGTCCTTGTTAAACTACCACTAAAAACATGAAAATACCCTTCAAAGTCTCAGTAGCCTGCAATAAAGCCAATTATAAGTAGTCGAGATGAGACACTGTAACGTTTAAGAATACCACGGTCCACAGAGAGACCCAAAGACAGAGACAAGGATGGATGGGAGTGACGGCAACCCAGACAAGTCCACCTCGCCCGCTCATCCTCTTGGCTGTGTTTGTTTGGGAATCTCAAGACGCTCGCTCTCCGCACTTCGGTGTGACTATATTGTCTTTTCTGTCAACATTTCTTTACTACTAAAGCTCTCTCTCTCTCTCTCTCTCTCTCTCTCTCTCTCTCTCTCTCTCTCTCTCTCTCTCTCTCTGATAGATATTATAAATTGCACGTTATTTCTCGTACTCCTTATGGAGATTTCAGTGTATGAAGATATGGATTAATACTGCTAATGTTTTAAATAATGATGATCTTGATGACGTTGATGATGATGACGAAATTAGCAATGATATCATCTCCTACATTCTATTTTAACATTCCATCTCCTAGCCCAGCACAGGAAGCCTTACCCCATACGCCGATGCCCTTCGAGATTCAGCAAGATAAAACCACCGCTGACAGAGTATAACAACACAGCATAGCATTGGGCAGCAGCAGCAAGTGATACACGTATCGCCCAGACAGTTGAGAGCAGTGACGCAGACTTATCCCACGCCTGTGCTTCTTTACTGGCCTTCCCTCAGCCACGTGGGACATGATCAGCCAGCTCGCGTGACGTCACAGGGCACCTCACGTTACTCCTGCAATGCGCGACACATCAGCGCGTTGTGGCTCAGAGCGCAGCGCGTCGCCTAGAGCCCATGAGAGGCTGCGGACGGGTGCAGTTAAAGGCAGCGAGGATTGATAAGAGCAAGACCTCGTGTTCTCAGGCTACTGCTCGATTACTTCCCTCTGCCCCTTCCTATTTCATTGTTAGCCGCCATGGAGCTAAAATGTTCAGTTGTTCCAAGTTCAACAGTTACTTTATAATATAAAAAAAAAAGAGCGGGAAAAAAGTGAAGGCCGTTGCAGTGATGAAAACCAATAATAAAAGCACCCTTCATCTGAACCCCAAGCGGTAACGTGAAAGTACAGCCGGATTACTATGGTTTATCACGCAGCTCGGCGGGAAGAGGAGGAAATCCATTCACGTGTTAGCGGCACGACCCTTAGCTCGGCCAGCATCACAGAGACTTAAACCCGCAGCGTGATGTGTTGCATGGGCTCCTGTCGCGGCTCATCACAATAGTGGGCCTCATCCCTTACCCGACAATTAAAACGCTCTTCCTTAACGATTCCTAGTGGAGGTGTGAAGAGCTACAGTGCGGAGAGAGGGAGGGAGAGCGGAGGACGGAGTGAAGGTGGGAGAGCATGCGGGAGGGTGGCGGAGAGGGGTGGGTGGCGTGGAGCGTGTTGCAGCGCACATGATCTTTTGCTGTGGGCGCCGCTGGTAATGGCGGGCTGGTGCCGGGGGGCGGAGCTTAGCTTCTCCTCCTGCAAACATTGGTCCGCCCTGCAACACCGCCCGCTGCACCACCACTTCCTCCACCACCACCCTCGCCTCTCACCACCACCACCACCCTCACCATCCACTGCCATCAATATCCTCACAAATGTCACTATATTGTGGGAAATATCCCAAAATAGCGGGTGTAGCGGCGGCGGTGAGGCAGGGCGGCGGGGGATTGCAGGTGGCGGGAGGCGTCTGGCACAGGACCGCCACCACCCACCCGAAACACCACACACACAAAAAAAATGGCGCGCAGAACCTCCTGATTACCAGTCCTGCCTAAGAAACACCTCGGCCTGACGTCTCCAGATTTATAATGCCCCTTCACGACCCCTCCCCTCATCCCGTTTTCCTCAGCAGACCACGGATGAGTGGGAGATGATGGGTGCCCTGTGTGGGTGAGGAGATCCGTCCACCTGTCATCCTGTGGGCCCTGAACCGTGCAGCACACCAGCCTATCACAGGCATAAGGCGGTACCGGGACGAGCTTGCCACCAACACAGCAGTCAAGTCACTCCGCGGCACACTATAGGGCCTCCACACCTAGACCGAGGGGAGGCATGCGAAACAATGTTGTGACGGGCCTGGGTATACATGTGATGCCCTTCGGTTTTTGCCTCACGCGTCACCTACGCAATAACAGCCGCAGCACGTGCAGGTGAAGGCAGAATGGCTGCAAGGGAATCACTGCGCTGCTTGCTGACGTGCGGGTCGCTTTTTCATTATATTCAACAAGTTATATGGGTATTTCCTTATTTGTTTCGGCTACAGTGTATCTATCTATCTATCTATCTATCTATCTATCTATATATATATATATATATATATATATATATATATATATATATATATATATATATATATATATATATATATATATATATATATATATATATATATATATATATATATATATATATATATATATATATATATATATATATATATATATATTGTATAATCGGAACATTTCTTCCTTCGATAATTATAATTGCTTTGGTACATCTAAATGATATAATAATGTAGTAAGCTGTCTGACTTTCCTTTCAGAAAATAAATACATTAATTATATCAGATTAAATAAGTAAATAAGTAAACTATTTTACCTGTTACAATTTAGTTTATTATCAAAGTCTCTTTCTATATACTAAATCACAACATTCAATAATGAGACACAAAGCAAAAACAAAATTTGCATTAAACATAACTTTTTAATTCTTAAAAAAAAAAGTGTGGAATTTATTTAAAGACTTGCAATAGAAGTAGCAGCTTATATTATTAAATGAACAGTTAAGTAGCACTTATTTATTTTTCTTTAATAGTGTATCGCCAGTACTGGTGATGCCGAGCAGCAGCAGCTTCTTGCAGTGCCTCTGAGGTGACTTATGAGGAACTGAGCAATACATAGCTAGTCTGACAATGCTGTCTTCACAAAATTAATAATGATGATGATGATGATGATACTTTTCTTCCTCTTCTTCTTTCTCTTCCTCCTCCTCCTCCACCATCATAATCATCAAAATCATCATCATCGTCATCATCAATGACGGAAAACATTCTCCATATCACGAAAGAGCAATTAATATTTTGTCAGTGAACTTGAGAGAATCTCCTGAAGATAATTACATTCCGTTCACTATAGTCTTTTTTCCTTTCTTTCGGTACAAAAAAAACAGGAGTCGGATGAGCCGTTGTTCGCCGTCCCTTCACGCCACAAGGAAGCAAAACATCGAGACCTGACCTTCCAGCAACACTTGAAGCGTGAGCCTCACACCTGCTGAGCAAGACGGCACGCACTCCCCTCCCTTCCCTCCCCCGTTATGTTGGCGGGACTCCGCATCGATAGCCAGGGATTTCTGGTGACTGCTTGCTAGGTGATCCATTTCATTCACTTCAAGACAACAGTTCCTGCACTCGCCTGACCCCGCTGACGGTCACTATCAAGGCCATTATTTGCCATGGACTTCTGACTGGGAATGGAGGAATGAGGAAGCAGACTGGCAAAGATCCGTGTGGTGGTTTCCTTTGTATACACCAAAGAAATAAAGGCTTTAGTATAAACAGTTCATCCCAGAAATGAGCAAGATGGTTGCCTCCTGTTCCTGAGGACTTGTAAGTCTTTTAGCTTATTCAAACAAAAACTGCACTTCTTTACCATGTCAACTGATGGGTTGTGATGCTTCAACAGAACGCTAACAAATCATCAAGGCATAATGTTATACAAAGATGCAATGTTAAAACTATGTTGCTTATGTGAACAGAAGAGTAAGCTTACTGATGAGTACTGCGATAGCGCTGAGATGTTCTGAAAGTTGCAACCCGCGCCGTAAGGATGCAGCAGCCACAGGTGATGGAAGGTTAGGACACAAAACTATTCTTCCCTCTGCTTTGCACGAGGACACTTCCAATAAGAAGTTTCCGGTGACACTTCTGAATCACTGTCCAGTGTTGTAAACGTTGCACAATGAAGGTCCAATAGCAAGAAAGCTGTGCACTTGAAAGAGGCGAAGCACTTTCCCGAGTCTAGACCAGAAGACTCATGGAGTTTATCTGTGTCTCTCCTGTCTTGTCAACAACACGTGGAATTTCTATAATACAGTCCCTGCACTCTGAATTACTTTGAATGAACTTTAATATCATCCAAATAAATAAGAATTATTTTCAATCAAAATAATAAATATTTTTGATGCACTGTCTGCAGGTATGCTCTGTTTTTAAATTACAATTTTTGATGTCGCCTTTCAAGACAGACTGACAACACAAATAAAGTGCACGTGAATGAAATAAGATGACTGAAAAGACAGACTCCAGCTTGTCGAATACCGTGGAACGAAGCGTGTCTGTCGGCGGCGAGCCACCGGTTTGCTTTGCGCGGCGTGGACTGATGAAAAGAATATGACAGAGGCTGATAAGAACACAGGATTAGCCGGGACTCCTGATAAAGGAGCCTGTTTATCTCGGGGGGATCCGCGTAAGATGAGGCGGAGTATTAACAGCAGGAGGAGCGAGAGGCGTGATGCGGGGCTGAGGCGAGAATGTACTGCACACGCTGCCCTACTCACTGGCACCACCACACTGCGGGCACCCGGCACTGCCCCACCACCACCCATGCCCGCCTACCCGCCGCCACCCTCGCCCACGGACCTACCTACCTACTCGCTCACTAGCTTACCCCCAGCCTCCCTCCGTCCACCCACCCAACCAAACATCCTGTGACACACACACACACACACACACACACACACTCCACATCACGGTCACGTCGTCTTTGGGCTACACACTCACAGACTCACCTTCGCCCCAGTTCCTTCCCCAGCACCACAGGGCACCGCCACCCACCCACCTGGGGCTGCCGGGTCACCTCGAGGGCAGCAAAGTCGCTAAGCTAAGCCACGCCGCGGAGGCACATCACGTAGGCAGCGGCAACACTCTGGAAAAGTTACGTCCAGTCTTAGTTAAGGTTCCTGAGTGAGTTTCTCCAGAGGCATCTATGTGTGTGTGCGTGTGTGTGAGCTGGGCGTGTCCCTCCTCGCTTGTTGACACGCCGAGCTGGTCAATCGTGCCTCAGGCCATATCACCGGACCACTGACTTGGAGGTACTGCCAACAAGAACACCGCCAATGCATACAATGATCTTTTGTATAGAAAAGGAGAAACACAATACGCAATAAAATTATTTCCTGTGCGTGGGTTTCTTCAGTAATATAAACAAACAAGTGATATCTTGAAAACTAACAGAAATTTCTCCCTATTGTCAATTTCCATCATTGCCATCACTAGCAGTCATCATTATGATCATCTTAATCACTGCACGATTAAAATTTCCTATGGATGATGCATGAAATGAGTCCCTTAACTGCTCATTTGCATTTAACAAAGAATAAGACGCGTATAGGTAGCAAACATTTCAGTGTGGAGATAAATAAAACTGAAGGTGCGAAGAAAGAGGACGAGAAGGAGAGACAATAAAGTCCTCGAGGTGGGATGGCCGAAGGCTTCCCAAGGGAAGACAAGTTATGAAACTAGTCTCAGGCCAGGTGCGTCACTGGGGGCGGGGGCGAGAAGCGGGAGGGAAGGAACAGAAAGGAGGAAGACAAATATTAGGGGAAAAATGTTCTTCACAATAGAGAAACTAAACATATCCATCACCACCAACATTATCACAGCTGCTATTACTATTACTATTACTCTACTACTACTACTACTACTACTACTACTACTACTACTACTACTACTACTACTACTACTACTAATAATAATAATAATAATAATAATAATAATTCTACTGCTACTACTACTACTACTACTACTACTACTACTACTACTACTACTACTACTACTACTGCTGCTGCTACTACTACTCCCAGTGCTACTACTACTACTATTTCATCATGTTATTACCACTATCAAATAAGTGTTATTTCTAGTATGTATCTTTTTGCTGTTACTGTTTTTAATTATATTGTTATATTTGTGATAATACTGAAATTGAGTAAAGAGATTGAAGAGAATGTCACTTTCTTTATTGCACGATGAAAATAAAGAGATCTTGTCCTTGAAAAACAGGATATACTTATTTTTCTGGTGTCTCTGGGAATGAAAATACTTGTGTATCTTCATTTTCCGCTTAGACCGCTGAAAAGAAACTGCAGTCATTTCCTTCATGCATCCAGGATCCGCTTGGGTCGAAGCTTATTCTATTTTTTCTGTGGTTTTCATTTTTTTATTGATCTGTTTACTATTTTTTGTCCCTGCGGAGATTTTCTGAAATGCAAAGTCACTCCACAGCAGGAAAGACTCTCAACATTTAGTGCCTTGGAATGAATGGATGCACACTTATGTTTACCGTCTTATATGGTGAAGTAAATTTCCCATAGAGCCATAAAACAAGTGAAGGTTTAGAGGAAGGTGCTTATTTCACCGTGTTCGTGTTTTCTGATAACTCAGGCGTCAAGTGACTCCAACACGTGAGGGAGCCAGATCCTTCAAGCGGGTGGAAGCAAACTTAGCACACCAATACCACTTGCTTTCACCTTCACGACTTTGTGGCATGGAAATTCAACTACCTCAATATGCCATTCACTGCGTTGTTTATAATGTCTCAAAGGTTCTCGTCAAGCAAAATCCCTCGGTAACATGATACTCGATTTAGAATTCTCAGAGGTGGAAAGTTGGGCGTGCCAGTTCAGTAATGCGAGAGGCAGCGACACCCTTCGACGTGCTATTCAGGATGTGTTTTCATTCACGTTGAAAACTAAATAAGCATCCTCCTTCAGTTAATGTTTATAATAAAAGACGAGATGGAGGCGTTCGCTTGGTAAGAGAGATAATATACAGCGTGATGCAAGGTAAACTGACTGCGCAAGAATCCACGATGTAAGACAGAAAAATTTAAACTTGAGAATGCCATATTAATTTCACGGCGCAGTTAAATGCAATAATAGAAAATTATTTAAAGAACAATTTCTAAGTTAAAATACAAAGATGGATGGACACACACAAACAAACTAGACGCTGACGCTTCTTTCCTTCAGAATTTAATGATAATACGAATCTCACACGAATGAAAAGGAAGTGAATCTCTCCTTTCTGATATTCACTTAATTCACTTTTTTTTTTTTTTTGTGCTTCTGTCATTTTTTTAAGGTATTTTTCTTCTTTCATCCCTTCCTTGTAAATGCATAAATTAACCATCTCTCTCTCTCTCTCTCTCTCTCTCTCTCTCTCTCTCTCTCTCTCTCTCTCTCTCTCTCTCTCTCTCTCTCTCTCTCTCTCTCTCTCTCTCTCTCTCTCTCTCTCTCTCTCTCTCTCTCTCTCTCTTGTCTTGTTAATTCTCCCTCTCGCCTCTATACACCGCCACTCCGGTAATGGTTTTCACATTAAAAGTTACTTAAGCATCACTTTTCAATATTGGGTCGTGCCGGCGCCTCCTTATCAAAAATACGCAGCGAGTTTTTTCCAATCATTTTGTCGTCCAGGCACCGCGTCGTGGAGGAGGCTGCGGCGCCACAAAAACACCAATACCACCATAGCCACCTGAAGACTCCCCTCCCTCTGCTGACGCCACTGACACCACAAGTCGCCACCATCATCACCACCACCATCACCACCACTACCACCATTCCCGTCCCCACCCCCGCCGCCGCCGCCGCCGCACTTCGCAAGAGACAATCAATAAGGCGCAACGCCACGCTGCCTCCTCGACAGCACGGGAATTATCTACTATTTCCACGTCAAGCTCGTGTGATAAACTATGACGAACGGCTGGATGTACTTACTTGGCAGGTGTGTGTGTGTGTGTGTGTGTGTGTGTGTGTGTGTGTGTGTGTGTGTGTGTGTGTGTGTGTGTGTGTGTGTGTGTGTGTGTGTGTATAAATAAAACATGTGCATCCTCTGGTTTTGTGGAACTAAAAAAAAATAGAGTCAGTCCTTTTTCCTCTTTGACGAGTAGTTGTATCTTACAAACAAAAATTAAAGAAAACAATGAAAATAAATGTATACATCCTATATCACAGGGACTCATGTTTGTAGCAATAGGAAACAATAAGTTAAAGCAAAGAAAATGGAACTGTCTTGCTGTGAGGCGTGAGCTCTAAGTACAAGGTCTACGAGTGTATGTGTAATAAATTAAGTGTTTGGAAACAATTACATGAAAGATGTTATACTATATACTATATTGTATACCTGATGACTTTATGAGACTGGTGTTCTTGCTGTAATCCAAGAAGCCAGCAATTACTCCAGAATCACACAAGGCGAAGATGAGGATGAAGGCGACAGCAGGAAGAAAGAAACTACAGTGATATTTTCCTAGCGGAGAATCGAGGCCTTTAGAAACACCATTCACTGCACCAGCGACACGACAGTGACTAGTTACTGAACAAAAACAGGTAAAGAATCACTGGATAAATGGACATAGGAAAGACATGGAAACATAGAAAGAAAACAGGAAAGGGAGAGAGAAATTGCAATATTTTCCTCGAGAAGAACCGAACTGTGGTCTCCGCGAAAACCATTCAATGCACCACCCACACTACAGTGAATAGTTTATGGACAACACTGAGCAGATTAGTATAGGGAAGCTAAGGAAACAAATAAAAGAAGAAAGGACGAAACCGAGAAAGGAATGCTGTGAATGAAATGAGTAGCGAGGCTGGGGGAGTGTAGTGTGACAGAGACTTGCATAGTTGCTCAGTGAAGGTCAGTGCCAAGTAACAATAGACGGTGAACAGTAAGCATCCTTTGATAACTATATTTGTCTTTGTTAAACACTACCTCCTCTAGTGCTGAACAAGCCAAGTTAATCAAGAAGAGCGTGGAGACAAGGAGGAACACAGCGCATGCAAGGAGGCAGATCCACGCACGCACGCACGCACGCGGAGGAAGGAGCGCGATCTCACATGTGCAGTGGCAGACGTCATAAATTGTAAAGAATAGTGAAAGGAGGCAACCTAACACCCGAAGACCCCGTCAGCCCAGCCAGTCATGTCGCTCTCGAGGTCAAGGGTCACGGTCGTAGAGGTCAGGTTGGACAGGAGTGCTAAACCATCGTTGGAAGAGACAACATAGTTCAAGATTACAATTTCTGCCTGAACTTGAATTTTACAAAGATAACAGCAGGAAGAGACACTAAAGCATATAGCGACTGACTCTAGTACATATTACGATGGGCATATTTCCTCCTTCCGGAGAGAACTTACCGGTTAGTATACACAAGATAACATCGAGAAACTGTTAAAGTTCCAAGACATTGTCTAATAACCAGGAACGATTTAGAGGAAGATAAGAGAGCTGTGTCCAGTGACAAAGCGCCATTTAAAATTCAACTGTTCTCTCTTTCTCAATACTAGAGGCATTTATTTACCTATCAAAATAAAAGGAAAAATATACGCACTATCTAATAGCGCATTCACGACACCTATATACACTTAGTATACTGTACTATTAAGTTTTACGAACCTTCACATTCATTATGTAATGTCATTCTAGTCTTTGGCAGTCTTTAGTAAGATACAACCACGTAATGTGTTACTTTTGACATCGTCATTCACTTCCACACTCAATCCACCACCTCGTGCTCTCCACTAATCCCCCAGAGAGCTCGGGGATTAAAACACACACACACACACACACACACACACACACACACGTCTCTCTCCCTCTCATCTTGTTAATGGCTCGCTCGCCTCAGTTCGAGCGGTTGAGCTGGTGGTACAGTGTAATTGTCAAGTAATCGCGTGTTAATAACTCGGAGAAGCCTGAGGCGCGCCGGCCGGAGTCGTGGCGTCGCTGCAAGAAGTCGGCTTTATGAGGGACGACCATTAGCAGTATTGGCGGTTCTTGCAGTTCCATCCTACGGCGGGGTTGGATTGCGTGGATTTATCCCATGCTTTTATTTCCAGGTTTTGCTTTTCAATCCCCCACACTGATACAAATTCTGTTGTTTTATGACGCGTTATCTGGCAGCTCACGTAAGCATCTGTTTGAAGTATTAATTCACTTAGCGGAAAAATTAATTATTGTTATTATTATTGGCTAGAAATCTGGGTTGTAAACCTCCGCAGGATTAAATACAAATGTATCGAATGGATGGAAAATTTAAAACAATATACACATATGTTTGGTAATAAAAAAAAGAAAAAACACTAGTTGTGATTAATGTTCTTAGCATTTTATCCTTATTTTCTCCTTCATTATCAATGTCCTTATCATGTTGCTCATTGCGCATCTGTTCAGATCACTGCCTAACATTCATTCCCTTCATAATCATGAATGAGAAGCACAAGCCAAGGGCCGGGTAGCTTGCTTTCACTTTCGCTACTTATTCCGTTCCAATTCCTTTCACCGAAGCGCCTCCACGCAAACATCCAATCTGAGTAAATCTCAGCAAAAGCCATCAACTTGCTCCAGCCGCTAGCTTTGAGTGGACTCATAACACTTGTATCTCAATCTCTTCTCGGGAACTCCCGGCCTGCCATACAAGGTGACCTATTCCGTAAGAACCAATTATTGTTTTTCCTAAGTGTGGTCAGCGCCCCGCCCTGCAAACTATCACTGGGCCCATCCGATGATAGGTCACGAAATTCGACGAGATGCATAAATCACAAACGTGATCCCTTTCCTAGCCATGTGAGCCAAGATGTAGGATATTATGGAAGATTCTGATTACCACGTCAATATTGCAACCAACGCTTAAGATATGGCGAAGCATTTCTGATTACCACGAAGGATATTACACCCTTGTCAAAGGATGATAAATCTTAGATATACGCTGCTTTAAATACTTGACTTGTAAATCATTGAGTATCAAATGGACGGTTGTTTTTTCCCAGTAAACTCAAGCTATTCATACTGTTATAAGGCATGTCTGCACTTGCATATTTCCTCTGGCATGATAGACGAAGACAGCGCATGGACGACACTTAAATTTAAAAGTAACAAAGCGGATATGAGTATTTGGGAAGCGGTGGCTGATCTTCCCTACATCCTAAAACGCCCTGTACTTGCTTCATCAGCCATCACCTTTCCCGCGTCTCGCCTTCGTCTGCCCGGATATCCCCGAATGCCCAAGCTACGTGACATCCGACTGAGGTAGGATGGTGGGTGGGCGAGAAGCGAGTGGCTGCCTGCAACACAAAATGCCGTGCTGCAGTATTTTATTACGCTTGATCTATATTTACCCGATAATGGGGCTTCTTGTAATGATGTGTTCTGCCGGCCGCGCTCTCGAACCCGCTATTAAATAATTTGCTGTAACGCGTAACTTATAGCGGCAGGTGCATTCGTGCGTTGATACATTCGCGCCACCTTGAGCGACGGCCGCACACACCCACACACCAGCACTGCCTCGGCCAGACTTCGCCAGGGGACAAATGACGGCGCTCACTAAAAATTGAACTCGAAAGTCGGTACTGATTATGGTTTCCAATTGCAAAACGATTACTTTCAAATTAGCAATTAGTCTAAGTGGCCTGACGACTTACTCCTAAGCCACCATCCTCTCTCCTTGCTGTTCTCTACGTGGATGTTTAAGGGGACACGATCAACAGGTTTCATTCAGATCTCACTCACCTGCATTGTAGTTTCTCGCTGGGGAAGTCTTGGTGGTGTCTTGTCCTTTGTTAGTCACTTCACAACTACTTGATTACATAACGCATAAAATAACCCAATGCTAACGCTGAATGTAAATTAGCCAGAACGTAATTACTATACCACTACCAGCAACTACTACTGCTCTTGTTGCTGTTGCTACTGTTTCTATAACCCTTCTTACTACTGTTCATGCAATTATACCCCTAGCATGAGTAAAACTATATGAATTGGCAATAACAAGTCTTAAATGTGTATCGATGACTGACAATAACAATGGTGATATGAGAGGGCACTCAGCCAACTCCAAAACAAAGATCAATGCGCTATCTCTCAGACGCCTGCAAACTGAACAGAACTGAACTACTAAAAGTCAATCACCATTTAATAATACGTCCCTGACACACGCGACGACGCTAGTTAGGACAATGGCTGTTAAAGCAAGTGTGAGGCGTCTCTTCAGACTCAACGTCTCTCTTGGAGACAAAGTTGAGGAACATTTAGGCAGTACAGGAAGTTGGGGACAGGCAGACTCACTGATAAGATCTCGCTAAGTGCAAAGCGAGTTTCCCACAGTCATTTATGGGCTCGCTACCATTTACTTATAATGCGACTTCCGTTTTACTGCTTATCTGAGAGAAAAAAAATCACCTGTTCGTAGTTTTGAATATTTGTTCTGCATTTTAATAAATTATATTAACTCCTCTTCTGCAGCAAAATTGCATATGGTTTCTTTGTTAATTAACTCTTCTCATTCTTTAAATCTGTTAATTTGGGAAGAAAGCAACCTACCACTAAACTCTCTCTCCTTACCATTTGTCAAGTTGAGAAACCCGCACTTTCTGTAGAAGTAATCGAAGATCGGCAGGATGGAACTTAGAATCTACATGCAAACATCTTAAATTTAAAAAAATGATAAACATAAAGGACAATCAGCAAGAAATTGTGTCAGCACGTTTTATTTTGCGAACAGGCAGGTATAGACTGATGTTCCCGATACACGTGAACTAAAAAAAATAGAATAATAGAATAAAAGAAAATAAAAATAAATAAATAATAATAATAATAATAATAATAATAATAATAATAATAATAATAATAATAATAATAATAATAATAATAAAAATAACAATAAATAAATCAAATAAATAAAAGGACCACAGCACGAGAGGGGGAACAAAAATAACCAACTGAACGCCCTGGTGTGTTGTTATCAAGTTACGAAAACACACGTGTATTTCAGAACCTTAGTATTTTAGTGGCTACTTTTCCTCACCACATCGAAGAATCTTTCCACTGGCTCACTCAACCAAAACATATGAGAAAACCGAAACAAACATAATTTTCAAAAACAGACTTCATTCCAGCCTGACAGACCTTGAACAAGACAGTATCACTCATTAGTATTAGCCAAACAGGGCGGCGGAAACCCACAATGGCGAGAAACCACAGTGGCGGGAAATATATAACACCGACCCCGAGCCATGAGAGCCGGGGTGCGCGGGGACTGGGGCAAAGGACGGAGGGCAAGACTCAGTATTTGAAATAAAACACACTATCCTTGCCGATCTGTGTATTTCAGAGGTTAAATTATTGAACCAACAAGGACTGATTAACGATCCACCGATTCGTCTCGCCCTTCGCCGTGTTGGCCACTTGTTCTCAAGGCCCTTCTGTCTTCCTGGACCTGAGCGGAGGACGACGCGGACGTTGCTGTTATTTTTTCAGCTCAACGGAAAACCGATACGGCACCCAAATGAAAAGTGTAAGATAAATGGAACCGGCTATTGTAGCAGAGTTTGACGTTGGATCAAGGCACAGCAATGTATAGCATGGATGTCCTCCGCCGCAGCGTAAATCAAAGTGGCCTCTGCCCCCCTCAGGTCCTCGCAACCCCGGGGAGATGCATGCATGCTTATGAATACACAATTATATATGTGGTTTAAACATTAAAATTAACTATAAATACTAACACAAACCAAGCCCTTGTGCGTAAGCGGGCGTGACTATTGACACTGTCTAGCATGTGGGAAACGCGGGTGTTAAGAATGAAAGTAAGAACAATCGGCCAGAAGAAGCAATACAAATGAACCATCAACATTTACTGTCGTGTAATAAAACTTTCATTACATTAAGTAAATGAGTTTTCTTGCGATGCACAAATAAAATCTAAGAATACAATTTATGTAAATAAACGAGACATAAGAGGTCTTCAATTACAAAACTGCTTTCAACAAAAATATGGTTAAATCAATTCTAAACCAAAACACTAACCGATTCGCAAGACTGGACAGTCTTAACGCAGTCCTTAACCGGAGGAAGAGGAAAGGGAACGAGGGAAGCTATTGGCCGTGACAAGTACTCGTAAAGGCATAGATATCACACGTCAACTGACGAACACACGGTGAGACTCAACTATATGATGCCACAGAAACAGTTATCACCGAGAAGTGCGTGTGCAAACAAAGACTGACAGCCGGAGACAAATAATAATTATATGAATTAACACGAAGAGAAAAGTCAACTTAACTACGAATAATTAGTTAATATCTTGAGATCTAAGTCATGGCAAATATATAAAAATAATTTCAAGAAATAATAATTAAGCACCTTAGAGTAGAAAATAATGTTAAGTGCGATATATATAAATGATATGTATTAAGGACAAAAAGCTGTATGAAACAAACACCGGACCGAGGAGCGAAAAAAGAAAAAAAAAAATCACAGCTATGACTGATCACACCGAGGGCGCCGAAGTGATGGCGGCGGCGCGGTACCACGACCCCACAAGTCCAGCGTGGAGGCCGTCAGGTAGCACGAGCCTCCTGTGACCACGCCAACCACCTCCTCCATCCACCCAGAGCAGCACCCCAGCACACCCTCCACATCAGCTCTTCCCCAGCAAGTAACCGCTGGTACAGCCCGACCTTGCATCTGAGAAACACAGGACAGAAATATAACACACATGCAGGCCCAGATATGTAGGTGCATGTGTATGGCTAATAAAGAATTTACGAGTATGAACAATCCACGGGCATTTGGACTTTGGACTGGAAGAGAACCAGAAATGGACAAGGGAGGATCACGACGGATAAACGATAGTGAGTAAACATTCACCAAAATACGGCAAGCGCTGACTACAGGTGAGAGAAAAACTAACACAACCTGTGAGTAGAGAGAGAAAAGCTACACCAGACAACATTTGGTTGCGGTAAGAATCAAAAAGGAGAGAGAAAAAAAAAAAAGTAAACCAAAACAAGTTTGAATTCTTCGAAGTAGCAAAGCAAGTATCCACAATACAACAAATTATTCAGAAACAAAGACAAATTCGATTAAAAATGATGTAATATGAAAGATTACCAAAAGAGGCAAGAGTCTACCAGAAACGACTAGGAAACTATCACAAATCAAACACACTCAAAGGAGGCTAAAAAAGTGATCAGAAAATGAGACAAATGAGATGGAATAAGAACATTAAAATAACTTATATCAATACAGATGTTTCTTTTATTAATGAAAGCTACACGAGTACATTTCCATATACATATACTACAAAAAAAAAAAAAAAAAAAAAAAAAAAAACGTGCAAGAAACGAATAAGAATATGCAAAATCTACACAACACAAATTGTAAAAGGTCAACATAACATGCAAAGTAAGAAAAGTAAAAAGGAAACAAAACTTAAAAATATTATGGCAACTATCGAGAAAATTATACAGATTTATGAAGCTCGTATCGATGTAAAACTGACAATTAGACAGGCGATGAGGCCCACAATATTCCCTGTCTCTTTATCTATCACTAAGACAAGGCAGGAATAGGAGATAGATTAATTTAAAACATTAGAAAAAAATAATATCAGAAAATCCACGTCAGCTGTGTGGAATTGTTCAATGGACTAGAATAAACAATGTAATGTGGCAAATTGGTTCTTGCAGTCTACCTATCACTTGTATCTGCAATCGTTCATATCTGACTAATTCACCGGGACACCAATGCCACCCCGGTATAACTCCAACTATGACTTAAAAACCTCACTCAATCAAGACTGCTGATTTTCACGTCTATAAGCAAGTTTCCCAACAGTCTCTCCCATCCTGACCAATGCTATTTACTTTCCTCCGTGTCTTGCATTTATTCCTCATCCTACACCTCCACTCACCAGTCATCGTCCATTTCGTTGAATTCCACCACACCGTCGCCAGCTGCTCGCTCCATGTCCTCCACCTGCAGAAAGAACAGACCTGAGTGAATATGTACAGGCTTATGACACAACCATGACCACAGCTTTATTTTAACAGTAGGCATCATGGTTTAAGGTCAAGGGTTTTATATTCCTTCTGCTGTGTTTCCAAGTCTGGTATGCAGGGTAATTACAGAATGAGTTTGTCGCACGGTGTTACGAGGGGAGGGAAGCCAAACATCACGAGGAGTTACACGAGGAGAGTTGCACTATTATTGTATCCGTGGGAGAATGGCGGGGACTGAATGATACAAGCGTTCCTTTGGGGAAGGCGGTGAGTGGCATCAGAAGCCGTGTCACCCGCCGCCCCTCCGACACTAGATGACATTCACAACCCGACTCTCTCTCTCTCTCTCTCTCTCTCTCTCTCTCTTATTCGCCGCCAAACGGAGTATGGCTGAGGCACGTTACATCTTGAGATCACTTAACAATCCCACCCACTCACACACACACACACACTCACACACACACTCACACTCACACTCACAGACACACACACACACACACACACACACACACACACACACACACACACACACACTCAAACTAACCGACAGGACTCCCAAGTGCACAAGAATTTCCTATTACCTCATTTACATGACCCCCCCTTCCTTGCATATTAACTGTTTTGCCGCGACATGTAATTTCTACCGCGCTTACAATCAGGCAAGGGGAGCAGGAGCAGCAGCAGCAGCAGCAGCAGCAGCAGCAGCAGCACCTCGCAGGGCGGTGACGTCACAAGCTCAGGAACAAGAGCAGTGCTGGGTGGCGAGAATGGCGTCTGGTGGACCGGCTGCACCCAAACCTCGCGGTGCCGCCTGGGGGCCGTGAGGAGTTCCCACGAGGGTTAGGTGCCACTGAGGGTGGTTGGGGGGTGTGGACGGCCGGGGAAGTGTGGGCGGAGTGTGTGTGTAAGGGCGGGGCTGGTAACGTCGGGGGTGGGGATGTGGGAATGTGCGGCGAAGTGTGTGGGGTAGATTAGAGGTGGCTATGTGCGGTGTGTGTGTGTGTGTGTGTGTGTGTGTGTGTGTGTGTGTGTGTGTGTGTGTGTGTGTGTGTGTGTGTGTGTGTGTGTGTGTGCACCAGCGGGCGGGCGGACGAGCATGCGGGGTGCTGGGCGGGTTGGGGTGGAGGGGAGATGATGGATGGCGGATGAGAGTGGATGTGGCTCACGTGGCTGCTAAGAGCTGGCCGTGATGGACACACATGATGGATCTGTGGCTGACTTCCTCCTCTCATTTTCTCTCCCTTTCCTTTGCTCGCTCCCCGCCCCCCTTCCTTCGCCCTCGCTTATATTAATCCACACTAGACCATTACACACACATCCCTCTGCATCCCTGCCGCCCCCAAAGGAGCTACACGAAGCGACACACCCTCGCCTTCCTCCTAAGTGTGGTGTGAGTATTTCCGAGGCGGCTGACTCACAGCTCATCACCACCCAGGCGCTGTTCCGCTCCCCAGAGGTTTTTGTGTGCGTGCCTTCCAGTGACTGCGCCGCCGCCTGGAAGAGCCTCGGGACCCGGCAAGCTCAGGCAGTCTTCTTTGGCAACAACTCTCCTTCATCGATCTCCCCTCAGCCATCCCACACTTGTGTTAATGTGCCTTGTGTGCCTCGTCCTCCTCCAGCCTCCAACGGAACCACGTGGACGCAATACATTCTAGGAAATGTTTACATATGATTTTTATTCTCTAACCAGGAATGTATGTGACCCGTTCTCGCCTCCCTTCCGCTTCCCTTCCTCAACACTTGGTGACCTCACTCGTCTTCCCAGCTTAGTGTTGAATCTCCCTGACGGCATTTCCACGATGATTACCATCTCGTCACTCATCAGCATTTCCTCCGTATCGGTGACGCCAACCGAGGACGGTGGAGACACTCTTCCTATTACGCAACACACTGATGACTTGGAGAAAATATGCGGCTTCTCTATGACTCCTCACGCCCCTGATGGGAACCTCGATGATCCCGTAAGAAACAGTGAATGCACCTACATGACAGACCAGGGCCGTGCTGTGAGTGCTGTCAGGTGACGTGGTTGAGGCTGTGGTGCTGAGGCGCGGGGAAGTGACTGTATGGCGTCCATTCTTGGGCTATTTGCATTTTTTTTTTTTTTTATTAGGGGGCCGGGAAAAGGCGTGGATAAATTTAAGATTGCTTTGATCTATTAACTCTTCAATGATGATGATGATGATGATGATGATGATGATGATAAATTACTTTGGGATGAATAAATAAATAAAATCTTGTTTCTGAAGAATATAACGATGACGATGGTAATGACAACGACCATTCTTCTCATCATCAAACTATGCAGCTATTATGTCTTCAAATGCGACTGAACGAAAACAAAAGAAAAAATCATGTCCACATACGACAAAAGAACATCTATTTTTTTCTTTTCTTGCCGAAGACACAAAATTTAAAGTGACAACAAACACGGCACACAAAAAAAATAAAATAAACAAATAAATAAATAAACAAATAAATAAACACTCATCTCTTCAAGAAGCAAAGCGCACGAAGCCAGTCACATCACAACACAATTAATCAGATTTTATGGTTGCCAATATTATAAAGTAACATTAAAATATTATAATAGGTACGCGAAAATATTCAAAGAAATTGTTGACAGAGCTGAGACACTTCAAGGTGACAGCTGATAACTATATAACAAATGGAGGAGGAGGAGGAGGAGGAGGAGGAGGAGGAGGAGGAGGAGGAGGAGGAGGAGGAGGAGGAGAAGGAGAAGGAGAAGGAGAAGGAGAAGGAGAAGGAGAAAGAGGAGAAGAAGAAAAGACAAGAACAAGAACAGGAAGAAGGAAAAAAAAAAAGAGGAAAAGAGAGAAAAAAAAAGTAAAGGAGCAAGATAAAACACAACGCAACACAGGAGAAGAGAGAAACACGAAGAGAAGAGGACGAGTAAAAAGAGCAAAGGTGTGCATGGGAGGGAGGGGTAGGAGGACGGGCGGCAAAACAAGGCAGGCAGGCAGGAAGGCAGGGAGGGAGGGATGGAGGTGCGTGGGTCCTTCCTCCTGTTAATGGGGCGATGAGGCTTTAATCTAAATGGCGCGAAGGGTTATTATTATTTATGGTGCTCGCAGGGATGAGACATTTATCGCCCCCACACAACATAACTTTCAATGGGAGGTGTGGGGATGGATGGAGAGAGGGACGGGAGGAGGGGAAGGGAGGATAAAAGAGAGGTAGGGAGGGAAGGGGGATAAAGAGGAGAGGTAGGTAGATATTGTTGACTCTGCTCTCAGTGTTACTCGTCTTATTCACTAAAATGACAAGTCTTTGCAAAGAACTCACTTGATTAAGAAACGTGGAGCTAAAAAATATTAATAAAAAGTGGTGTTCGGTAAAAAAAAAAAAGTAATATGTAGGATAACTCTCTCTCTCTCTCTCTCTCTCTCTCTCTCTCTCTCTCTCTCTCTCTCTCTCTCTCTCTCTCTCTCTCTCTCTCTCTCTCTCGCTCTCTCTCACACACACACACACACACACAATCAACAAGAACACACAAATAACCTAGTGTCTGGCAGGCGTGGGTGAGGTGGTGGCGGTGGTGGAGTGGGTGAGGGCCAGGGTGAGTGACGGGTGTAGTGGGTGGCGAGGCGGACCCCACACCCATGATAGCCGCGGATTAATGACCTGCATTACTCCCAAGCCAGCCTATATAAACGACATCAATCACCCGTCAACACCACCCAACCCGATGGTGCCGTCACTGCCTTCACTGCAGGGCTGTTGTGGTGGTGGGGGGGGTTGGGGGCGGGGGTATGAGGAGCGAGCGGAGAGATAGGGTGGTTACGTGTGTGTGTGTGTGTGTGTGTGTGTGTGTGTGTGTGTGTGTGTGTGTGTGTGTGTGTGTGTGTGTGTGTGTGTGTGTGTGTGTGTGTGTGTGTGTGTGTGTGTGTGTTTCTCTGGCAGACGGCCTTGTCCTTTACCAGAGTAACGCCACTAAGTGTTCCATAATTTGACGCCGAAGGAGCTAAATTTAACCCACCCCAGTACTCCTTCCCTTCCCGGTGCAACGAGACAGCGGGGCACGAGATAGATAAAGAGTGGCTCTCATTCGGCGCAGGGCAAACAAACCATTGCACTCGGATGATGATGGAAGCCGCAGAGCAACACGGGTTGGTCCACCGGAATGCAAACATCAGTATCTTAATTAGATTCTCTTTAAAGTTCCGTTCTCCCCTCCTTGGGCCTCCCCCTCCTCATCCTCTCCTGGTGCAGTCCCGCCTCATCAAGCTCTCTTAGCTCCCCCCACCTCACCGCCGGTCACAAGTCGCGGAAGGGGAAATTAGCAAGTCTCCAGCCGCGTTACTCCTACCATTAGTAAAGGCAAGGATCAAAGGCTGCCAGCTGGATAAACTTCTCAGCGCTGAATGTTTTCACTCATGTGGTCGTGATTATCAAGCCATCTTGGCCTTCTGATTCTTTCCTCCTCGTATATCTCCTTATCTTTCTACCTCTAAACGTACTCATTCATATTTATGCATCAGTTCCTCATCCTCTTTTCTGCAGACTGCCTCTATTTCATTCCCCCCAGCATGGCGGCGTACATTTGCTGGCAATGGGAAAAAATATGTTGATGTGCACTGATAAAGAAAGAATGTGAGATTGAGGAAGCTTGATGTGATGAAGATGTGTACGTGATGGAGAGAGGAAAGTGTGTGTGTGTGTGTGTGTGTGTGTGTGTGTGTGTGTGTGTGTGTGTGTGTGTGTGTGTGTGTGTGTGTGTGTGTGTGTGTGTGTGTGTGTGTGTGTGTGTGTGTGTGTGTGTGTAAGGAAGGTGTCATAATACAATACAATGCAGGAAGGAGAATGAGA
Organism: Scylla paramamosain; assembly: GCF_035594125.1. Taxonomy (NCBI): domain Eukaryota; kingdom Metazoa; phylum Arthropoda; class Malacostraca; order Decapoda; family Portunidae; genus Scylla; species Scylla paramamosain. The sequence continues at coordinate 1,477,866 of NC_087162.1, read as the reverse complement.
CACCTCCTGGTAGCGTTTTCTTTGGTATCAGTTCACACACACACACACACACACACACACACACACACACACACACACACACACACACACACGCACACATTGCAGCCACGCACCCTGACAATGCGATCGACCAACACGTACTGTATACATTTACACACACACACACACACACACACACACACACACACACACACACACACACAATCATCAATACTTATACACATCCTAAACAAATTAACAAACCTTACACAAGCCAACCCAATATACACGCTTCAATACACAATGCACACACTAACAGCCAGGCAACACACAACCTGTACCCTCCACGCACTCTTCACGGACAGCACCCATCCGCCCACCACAAACCCTACCGGACACACCACGTCTTAAAACTCACCCAAACCTTTGAAGTTGTGCCGCATTAGCTCGCCTATAAACCAAAACTACCCTACGGCGACAAAGTAAAAAAGATGAAGGTGAAGATGAAGGTGAAGAAAAGTAAACAGAGAGAGAGAAGAGAAGCAGCTTTCCTCTACTTAGGGCAAAGGAAAGTTCGAACCCAAGTCCCTTTCTCCTACCAGACCAGGTCGCCACGAACCCACACCGGTCCTGATATTAGCAGAAGACTGATAGGACGTGCAGTATTATCCAATTGTCAGAGTTGACGTGTTGTGGCTAAAGGCGGCAGGGAGAGAGGGGGACTTATCAGCAGCCAGACGATGATAGGCGCCGTGCCACACTCCCTACACATTTCCACCTTCCCGACTCGCAGTCTCGCATGCCCCTCCCTCGCCTCCACTCTCCCTCTCCCTCCTCCAGGCAGCACAAAAAGTCCACTAATGACGAAGCTACGCGACACCTCAAGCCAAGACACAACACCCACACCCTCTCCCGAACTCGAAATATCCGACACGAGCGCGACTTTACCCAAAGTGCGTCTGCCACGTTAAAGTTACGGCTTCCTCATTAGCGCACCGTATATTAATAAATTTATGAACGCTGCTGCACTCATGAACGATCAAAAAGACCAACCCGTCGCGCTTTATGACATTCGTGTAAAGGTTTCTCCACTCCCCTGCACTCATGAACATTCGTGTAAAGGTTTCTCCACTCCCCTGCACTCATGAACATTCGTGTAAAGGTTTCTCCACTCCCCTGCACTCATGAACATTCGTGTAAAGGTTTCTCCACTCTCCGAAGTGCTACGATGGAATCTGTACAATCGTGACGCGGGAAGACCTCAGTTGGCGATGGACGGGGCCGAGTCATCAATCCCGGACCCCTGCAGCGCGTCCAGCATCGGCCTGGTGTGCGCGGCGCTCACTCATCCGGGAGGCTGATAACTGAGGTGATTGGTGTTGGCTTCTTTCCCAGACTTCTTGCGGCGGGAGTGGCGGTAATGATAATGGCGCTACAACAACGACGACAACTGTTTCTGCTGATGTTGTTCTTCTTGCTAATGATGCTGCTTCTATCGCTTCTCCTCTTCCTCCTCCACCTACTACTACTACTACTACTTCTGCTACTACTATCAATAACAACATCAAGAATTAAATCATCTCTGGTGAAAGTATATTTGAGTGAGGAGCAAAATAGAACAGCGTTTAATCACGGTTAAATTTCTCGGCAGTTTCGGTGAATAAAAACCGTGATGCTTCTCCTTGATGATCTCCAGGGGACATCACACACACACACACACACACGCACACACACGCACACACACACACACACATGGGAGAAAGTGGAGGACGAAGAAGTTTTACATGATCCCAGTGAAAGCAGAGTTGCTGATTAGCTCAAGTTTTTGCCATGAGAAAGTTTCGAGTTTATGGTATCACCCGATAAAAGACTGCGCTTGTACACCTTAAGGGAAGGAATATTATGTATAAAAGGTGGGAAGAGAGGAGGTGAGGAAGTGGTGGTGGTGGTGGTGGTGGTGGTGGTGGTGGTGGTGGTGGTGGTGGCGAAAAGACAGGAATAACGAGATGCTAGTAAGACAAAGTAAGAAAAAAAGTATATATATAAAAAAAGGAAGATAAAAGAACATCGAAGTTCCTGCAGCTGTGTGTGTGTGAGAGAGAGAGAGAGAGAGAGAGAGAGAGAGAGAGAGAGAGAGAGAGAGAGAGAGAGAGAGAGAGAGAGAGAGAGAGAGAGAGAGTGGAGGAGGGGTGGTAAGGAAACAGGAGGGAACCGGAGAGGAGTCAGCTTGTGCCAGGCTAACAGGAAGACCACCACCACCACCACCACCACCACCACCTCCTCCTCCTCCTCCTCCTCCTCCTCCTCCCTGTCCCCAGCCTGCCGTGCCTTCCAGAAACACAAGGCCCGTCGGCTACACTGGACGCTGGTGACAATGAGGCTGTCCAGCTTAAATGTCAAAGAAAGGAAGAAAAGTGATAAGAAAAGAACAAGATAAAGGCTGAGATGAAATAGGAGTGTTGAGACGGGTACTGTTTTGGCATTTCTTAATTGTTTATTTCATTACTCTTTGCTACGAAAGTGCTGGGATGAAACTTTTTAACTTGTAACACATACACACACACACACACACACACACACACACACACACACACACACACAATCAGAACACTGGTAATATGTAAAGTAGAAAAAATAAAATAAAATAAACTAGAACCTGCAACACGATCCTGGTAATACTTGCCAATATAAGATCAAGTAATAACGCCTAAAATAAAGAAAAATAGACCAAAAACACCCCTACAAGAACAGGAACACCAAAACAAACCCCTACTCCCTCTTTGCACAGCCTCGACAAAACAGCAGGTCTTTTTTCCTCCACCTTACAAGAAATGAACGTAGGAAACAAGAATGAGCAGCAGCCTCGATCACTTGGGGACGCCAGTAATTCAGTCCCGGTCCTGCCAAAGTGAGTGAGAGGCATCAAGAAAGAGAGAGAGGAAAAAAAGGTATATATTTCCTCCAAGATGAGGTTGGAGGGAGTTCAGAAATGATGGAGCAGAGTGGAGGAAGGGTGAGGAGAGAGAGTATGATGGATCGGAGAGAGAGAGAGAGAGAGAGAGAGAGAGAGAGAGAGAGAGAGAGAGAGAGAGAGAGAGAGAGAGAGAGAGAGAGAGAGAGAGAGAGAGAGAGAGAGAGAGAGAAGAGAAGAGAGGAGAGGAGAGGAGAGGAGAGGAGAGGAGAGGAGAGGAGAGGAGAGGAGAGGAGAGGAGAGGAGAGGAGAGGAGAGGAGAGGAGAGGAGAGAAATAGGAAAATAAAAGATGAACACAGAACAAAGAATAAAAGTTAAAAAAATATACATATTAACAAAAATATATATGAAAAACCAGAGAGAGAGAGAGAGAGAGAGAGAGAGAGAGAGAGAGAGAGAGAGAGAGAGAGAGAGAGAGAGAAACAAGCATCGAGGCGCGTCAACGGCCCAAGTACCAACAAATAGCATCGATAAGGAGCTTCACTTCATCACATCTTTCTTGCCCCGCGCTGCTCCCTCCCGATAATTACACACTTACCTGCACCCTTGTTTCCTCTCCTGCCTTACCCTCCATCCCACCCTCTCCCCATTCTTACTCTCCACCCCTCCTCTTCCTTCGCTTCTCCTTCCCAACTTTTCCCATTCCTATCTCTTCCTATTCTAGAGACTTCGTTTTTTTTTGTTTTTTTTGTTTTTGTTTTTTTTGCTTTCCATTCTTTCTTTATTCCTACGTATTTTATCATCCATCCCTCTTTTTTCCCTTTTCTTTATCCCATATTTATTCCCTGTCCTTATCTTACCCTCCATCTCTCCTTTCTCACTTCCTTACTCCTTTCTACCATACCCATCATCCCTTTTTCTCTCTTGATTCCTTCCTTTCTCGCTCCTACTCCTCCCTACCTCCTTTCTGTTTCCATCCCTTCCCTCCTTCCGCTTCCCCTCTCCTTCTGCCCTTCATTGCCTCCATAGTCTTGCCAATTTAGCTTTTTTTACCTCCATTCCTATTTATTTCTAGGGAGCTAACACGCCTTTTTTTTCTCCCATTGCATCGGTCCCAGTATATCAGCTCCACTAGTCCCTTCAGCACCCAGGTCACGCCTCAGCATTAGATACAACTACTCTCTGTTACTATGGTCCCTCAGATGAGCTACACTAAGCTAACGAAGGAACAATAGTGAATATAAAGAACAAACAACGTCTGATATGTTTGGTCTTATGAGACTGTGTGGGTAAGTTACAATATTTGATCTGGTGATATACTCGTAGGATAGTGAAAGTGAGGAGGAGGACAAGGACAAGGACAAGAACAAGGACAAGGGGAAAGATTGACGAGGAAGGAGAGGAATAGAGGTTTGGGCGGAGGACGAAAGCAGGGTCTTGCTCCCAGTCCCTCTCTGTTTGTCCTTACTCAGTATTTACAATCCAAAGGGTCAAGCGCCTCACCTGGCTGACTCCTCAAACTTGCCAGCAGCTTGTTATCATTGCCTTCACGGAGCTGATGAGTTTTCGACTGTTTATCTTCCCTTGGTGTCTGCAGCTCTGTTACTGTTACGACCAAGGCATGTAAAAACAACCATGAAAACCAGTGATGAATGAATGACTGCAAGAATTACTTCAGTACAAACACAGATGATTGGAAACACAAACAACAGGCGTCTGCTTCACTTCACAGCGCTGACGAAATACGTGCGTAGGGAAAACCAAACCACGCAGTACGAAACGATAAAAGGAAACGATTCTTACGGTCGGTCAGGAGGGAAAAAAGAAAAAAAGGAAATCGGGGGTGGTCCTTAAGACTGATATTCCCCCTAATTCGAATCATGAGTTTCGCCATTAAGGAGGGGGGGGCCCGAGGAGAGCACCTTCTTTCGCCCCTTTTACACCCCAACATTTTTCGCCGCTCCCGCCGCCACTACGGGTCTCGGGTGGGCGGCAGGCGACGGGAGTCTCACCCTTGCCGCCTCCAGCCACTTGACATGTTATTAGCCCCAGTGGGAGGCCCTATTTTTTACCATTGCACCTTGGAGATCACAACCACAGCTGGGCTTGACGTGTCCGCCCAGCTGCCTGCCCTCGTCTCTCCCGCCATTCTCCCCTCCTTTCTCTCTCTCTCTCTCTCTCTCTCTCTCTCTCTCTCTCTCTCTCTCTCTCTCTCTCTCTCTCTCTCTCTCTCTGTCTATATCGACCTTTCCAAGCAACTCTGAGCCTTGCAAAAATTATTACTCGACAGCAATATGGAAAGATGGAAATAAGCTCAATCCCCTTTACTATCTTATACTTTTTATTCTTTTTTTTATCTCTAGCCCTTTCATCCCCAATGCAAGTCCTTACCCTCTAAACACACAAGAGGTCTTTCTTGTTTTTGCCTGTTTTTTTTTTTTTATATATGGCTATTACCTCTTCACGCACTTAATTTGCTTTTACCTCCCATTTTCTCATATCCGAGTCCATTCCATCTTTTACAACCCCGGAGACTGGTTTGAGCCCTCCCTCCTAACTCGCACGGTCTCATTAGTGACTTCACGGGAGACAAAAATAAAACAAAAACTTGCCGCAAAGAGCCCCAGTTAGTATCTGCAATCAGACGCCATGACCTCTTAGCTCTCGTCCATTTTCGTTTCTTTTTACAATTTTCTTTCCTTTGTTTTCATGCACCAACAACAAAGGGTGGCAAACAAACACGTCAATCAAAATAAATGAAGGTTACGATATGCCATGAAAATACACCATTCCCGGTCCATGCGTTACGTTATAAACATCGGATTTTCTTATAAACTCAAGACACATTGAGGCAGTCATGAGTGTAGTCTATGGATCACATTCTCTGACTTTTCCGCGCCTTCTACACCACTTTATCAAGCTCTTGGGGAAGATATTAGTATTGGCATAGTTCTGGTGCTAATTTAATAGACAATGCGTCACCAATAGGAGAAAAGAACAGAAAAGAACATGAAAACTAGTCTAATAATTTATGTGGTCTTTGAAAATTCCTAATGAGAAAAACAAAAAACTTTTGAACACGGACTTGTATATCAAAGTTCGGGGATATTCTATATAATACTCTTAAATCTATTTGCATACAATATTAGCACATCCAGTTATGGTTTCAAGTTCTAGTACTTTTATATACGAGGTATGAATGAGAATCACACGATTATATCAATTTGTATACAACTTTAACATATTCAAGGAGCTTTCAATACCCTTACATCTCCATAATACCTAACTGAAGGTAACTTACTCCGGTTCCCTGGTCACTGCTATACACAATGTAATCACGAGCAGCCGTTACACTTCCCAGATCTTGGAGCAGAAAACAGCACATAAAGCTTCCCACTCCCACGTGAAGAGGCTCCGTGAAGATCGCTACCAATACCCAGCCAATGTGAAAGACGAGGAGGAGGAGGAGGAGGATGGAAAAGAACACAGAATCCCCCGCTAAGTCGCCCCTCCTTTTCCGTCCCCTCCCTCCCTCCTTCCACGTGGCGGCCTCCCCTGCCACCTCTCCGCCACTTCTCGTCACGCTGCCTCCCTCCCTCCCTCCCTCCTTCGCTACATGCCTGCCGGTGACGTATGGTAATCTGGTGGCTTGCAAGAGGCCGGCGAGGGGATGAGAGGTGTAGACACGCACACACACACGCACACACACACATACTTCACAAATCGGCACTATTACTACTTCTACTACTATTACTACTACTACTACTGCTACTACTACTACTACCACCACCAACCACCACTGCTACTACTGAAAATGTGAAAAAAAAAACAATATTAAAGTAGTGGAAGCAATAATTGTAGTACTTATATCGTTATCAAACTCTAATGAACACGTCAACCCATCCCCACCCCCTACATACAAGCTTTCCTCTCCCCTTCCTAATATCTTCAACACAAATTTCCTTTTAAAACGTCACCCTTCACTATTAACAACCCCAATTATCTCACACCAATTACTTCACACTTCCAATAAATATGTCAGTCACTCCCGAGGTCAAAGCACTCCCCAATATAACAACCCGACATACTTGCAAATTCCTAAAACATGCTGTCATCAAGATTCGGTATCAGATGCCTTTATATTAACGACCAATAAGCCACAGTCTCAGCGCGGGGCGGGGTAGGAGAACACCTTTTAAAACACCACCTCCCTCACAAATACGGTGCGAGGTGACGGTGCCTCTCAACACGGCGTGGGCGAGTGAAGGAGAGCAGTGGCTTTTGGTTTGCTCCTCAAGGTCGTCAGCGTCAACCTTCACTGGCATACCTCTTGGTCGCCTCCCCTCACCTTGCCTCTAACGTGCCCCACACACCAATCTAAAGCCTCCTACTACTGCACTTTATATCTGCCGTCAAGTCCATGCTGTAGTTCTAAAAGAAAGCTCCTTAAAATAACAGTGGGAAGGCATGGAGACAGGATATCTTGGGAGGACAAGAAATGAATGGATATGATAAAAGTTGGTAGGAACGTAGGAAAAAAAAAAAAAAAGAAAAAAAAAGAAAAAAAAAAAGAGGGGTGAGGGAGAGCAAACGTGTCTTCAGCGTGAATGAGTGTATACAAGATGAAATTATCATGGAAAGTGATTTATGCTTCTCGTGATAAGTGCTTGAGGGGAAGCAAGTGTTTGGGAGCGAAGACATGACTGACTAACACTTAAGACGCGCTCAGTTACACACACACACACACACACACACACACACACACACACAGACACATATTCACTTAACTACAGTTCAACTGGCGGCACTCACAGCTAATGACACGCCACAGGTATTATGAAATGCCTGTTTGAGATGCGTTATGATACTGCTACCTAGGTAAGTAACACCTGTGCCCTCTCATTTAGCAAGGTAAACGAGAGGCGAATTTTTTACACGCTCAATACTAAAAGTGCTTAATCTCACTCAATGATATCAACGTGGGTAGTTAAGAGAGCGCTTACGATCGGAAATTAGGTGGTGACCAATGGCTTGAGTACTCTGGCTCGGGGGGTGAAATATTCAAGGCGAGTAATGTTGAGGACGACTCGTGGTTAAATATTCAAATGAACAAGTACCGCCTTTCCCTCCCCCCCACGACCACTGACACAGTAATGGTGGCAGACCGCGCTACAGGGGGAGTGAGGGAGTGGAGACAAAACAAGGGAGGTGGAGGGAATGAAGCAACACCTGCGTCCACTACTACCACTGAGGATTAAGTGAAAGGGGAGCAGAATGCAAAGTTCAATACAGGTGGCAGGTGTGACGCTCTCGCTGAGCAACTATATGAACAATCCAGCACAAAATGAAAGTACTTATAATTTAACGCTAAAGAAGGCTATTTTTCGTGATCGCCTTGTTTCATCAGCTTCAGTCTACTCTGTCAATGGTATTCTAACTTTTAAACATTCGCTACTGCTCATGAAGGGGAAGCCGAAACACAGGAAGCACGGAGGGAGGCTCAGGCTCACTAGATTATCTCCGACGTAATGAAAGACACAGCACCTATTTGCGTGAGGAGGTTCCCCGCTGCCGGTGCCATCGCGTGTGAGCTAATCCCTCTGTCCCTCCCCAAACCCACCCACACTAGTCTCCGGGCCGCGCAGCCCCACCCCTCATACATACACACATTCATACACTGTCTCTCACCCTGCAATATTCCTCGACTAACGCATCTCCTCGCTGTGTACTAAGTGAACACCTGCTGTCTGTGTGTGTGTGTGTGTGTGTGTGTGTGTGTGTGTGTGTGTGTGTGTGTGTGTGTGTGTGTGTGTGTGTGTGTGTGTGTGTGTGTGTGTGACTATAACTATCCTGCCGTGCATAGTGATAGTAAATCATTCTTATTTGTAATGTAGAGATCATCAAGCATGCAAGCAGGAAAAGAACATTATTTACGCACAAGATCATGCATGCTTTTTATATTTCGCCACTTGCCTTTTTTCTTCTTACTCCAGTAATGGCTAATGAGTTAACACGCCATAAACTAGTAAGGGTTAATTTGGTCGTCCTTACAGACAGTACGTGTAGCCAACACACACAAGAAACATCACTGCACTCAACTCTAATAACAATGGGTGGCAGGAATACTTCTCAAATGTATAATAACTTTGCGTGTCTTAACTCTTACACATTTATTTCAAGTTAAGAATATGTATTACAACGAAAGACTCTTCTAGCCACATTACCTGAGGCTGGACTATCATTACTTAGGAGCATAACAACACTAGATGACTCTCCTACATTTAATCCAGTTTATGCATCGCAATTATAATTATATTCTGCCTGCCTCCCGGACTGGGCTGGGCTGGGATCCTCGCAGGCCACAGGGGGAGTGAACCCAAACTCTTAACAAGCTTATGTCTGGTGCTTACTTCCAGGCCGCCAAAGTTGCCCTCACATCCTGCCTCGCCTTCACTTCAAGGCTCCTCACGCGGATTTACCCCTATTATTTACATCATTATTAAGAGCGTTTTTTGCAAGTCTGCGGCTAGGACCAAGAAAAAGCTCGGGAAGGAGGAGGTCTCTCTCTCTCTCTCTCTCTCTCTCTCTCTCTCTCTCTCTCTCTCTCTCTCTCTCTCTCTCTCTCTCTCTCTCTCTCTCTCTCAATAGTTAATCTTCCTAATCAGCACCCAAAGGAAGCACGTATGTATATTTTCCTCCTCGGCGCTTGAGAACTGTTTTTACTTATTCAGGATCCAATAAGCGCGGCCATCAGCCCCGAACGAAGCACCCCAGAACTGGAGGACGTGTGTGTGTGTGTGTGTGTGTGTGTGTGTGTGTGTGTGTGTGTGTGTGTGTGTGTGTGTGTGTGTGTGTGTGTGTGTGTGTGTGTGTACCCTCACTGCTCGTTACCGGCATAAATAATACAAACAATCGGGATACGACGAGTGACGACAAGGGCACAGGCCGGTAAATAGGCTAAAACACAGTCCTTATTATATTCGAACTACGACCCTCATTGCACCGCCTCCCATAAACACGAACCACAATGACGTACAAAAAAAGGTCCCGACAGCTTGTTTTCTGCTGGTTAACAACAGGAAGAGAATTATAATGCAGATCGTAGAGGATGATGGGACAGTCTGCATAAATTCACCTGGCCTGGGAGAACCTAAACCAGGAGACAGCTGAGGTGACTGTCACTCTCTTTATGTAAGTAGGCGCTAGGAATCGGGGGAGGCGATCAGGAAGGAAGGGGAAGGGAAGACAAGGGAAGGGAGAAGGGGAGGTGAGTGCAAGCTGCGTGCTGTGTGTGGGTTAGTGGGCCTTGGGTTATTATCATGTTCTTTTGCTCTTGTTCACTGTAAGTAACTTTCACTCTGTCCGTCTGTATGCCTGTCCGTTTGTGGTGGAACAGAGGAGACCGTGGTTGTAAATATACGTTTTTCGTTTCTTTAAAATTACCTGATTGGATTTTTAAAGGGATTAGGCCAGTTTTCTTTTTTCTTTTCTTTTTTTTCATTTTTGTGGTTTTGTGATTTTCACCAAACAATCAACAATAATTCTGATCCAGTTTGCACTGAATGAAACAAATAACAGAAAGTAATTTTAAAACTTAAACATTAAACTAAGGTCGTAAACCCGAGAGATATTAGTGGGAAGGCAATCATAGTAATAGTGGTGTGTGTGTGTGTGTGTGTGTGTGTGTGTGTGTGTGTGTGTGTGTGTGTGTGTGTGTGTGTGTGTGTGTGTGTGTGTGTGTGTGTGTGTGTGTGTGTGTGTGTGTGTGTGTGTGTGTGTGTGTGTGTGTGTGTGTGTGTGTGTGTGTGTGTGTGTGTGTGTGTGTGTGTGTGAAGGCAAAAATCATTCATATTTATAAAGAATAAACCAGCTGCAGTGACAGGGTAATGGCAGTATTTTTTCTCCTTCCTAGGGAGAAAGGAGGGGGTGCGAGAAGCATTCTAACTACCACCACCGCCTCCGACACCACCACCACCATAACCTATTTTACTAAAGCAACACCAACAACAACCACCTTAAGAATATCCCTGGTTATACTACTACTACTACTACTACTACTACTACTACTAATAATAATAATAATAATAGTAATCTTATGGCAAAATCTTGTACATTAGGCTCATGGCCACTAACACTTTCACATTTTCTTAACCATTCACACACACACACACACACACACACACACACACACACACACGTACACAAGAAGGAGCAACACTCTTCCTCTCAATGTAGTAACACCACACACATTCCTAAGCAGAGTCAAGGAAGGCAGAAACTGAAGCGAAGGACTCATCACTCATCACTTCACTGTTCACTAATTCCACCTACAAAGGAAGCTAAAATACCTTCGTGTTCTTGCACATCACCTCATTCATTCATCTCTTAAGCTATTTATTTATTCATTTACTCGGTTAGTGGGTCGGTTCGTTTGTTCCTCGGTATGTCAGCTTGTTATTAATTCACTGATTCGTTCATTCATTATTTTTTCTCCTTTCGCTCTACTTAGATCAATCAATCAGTCAGTCAAAGCATATGTAATTACTTTTTTATTTCTTCTTAATTCACCGATTAGTTCATTTAATTTTTTTTTCCTTTTATTCTCTATCTACTTACGTTAATCAATTAGTCAATGCATACGTAACTATCTCTTTGTGAAGGGAAAGGTGTAGCATAAGGAACTGCCGTGTTAAAGGTAGGTACGGCACTTATAAGCAAACCGTCAGCACTTGCAACATTCTCTTCAGTGTATTTCAGCTCGTGTTTCAAAGACCGCTCTGCTTAGGCCTTCCGTATATAAGATAGAAGGAGGAAGGGGAGGATGGAAAGGAAGGAGATTATAGGGGAGGAAAACAAAAAGATAGGTGGTGGTACATGGCAATGGTGGCTAAAATTAAACTCTTGGAATGACCGATTGATTAAAATGCGCAGCAACAAAGGAGTGAGTCATATACCGCCGGTGCCAAAGGAATGCATGCAATTTGACATTTCTGTCTTACGACCGTTGTGTTCGTGGGCGTGAAAGTTGCACGTGGCATCGATACTAAAACACAACGCACTGCTTACATGCACCACCGCAAGGCAGATTGATTCCAAAAACCCACGGCAATACAATTTTCCTCACGCAAGCGAAGCATTAAGCACAAAAGGAATATCCGCCAATACCGATACTTATTCATTTCCACTTCTAAACATCTTGGACGAAAAGGCTAAAAAACTATCGCACACATAAAACACAACACAGACGCACCAGCAGTGATGGGCCGGCTGGTGTAGGGCTTCTAAATCAGACTTTGTTACCGGCGCAGATTAAGAGGACTTTTTTTTCTCTCCTACCTTAATCTTAGTGGCTCGATGTACATGACCGTCCACAACATTTTCATTCTTCCCCGGCCAGGCAAGACGTAGGAGAGGAATTTGGGAACATGGGGGGGTGCATGGGGGGAGTAGACAAAGAGACAACGAGATGAGTGACCTAATGACATGTTATGGGTGAGCTTAGCGAGGGAAGAAAGCACACAGATGCGATGTTGACAAGGGATTACACTGCGGAGCGAGGTCACCGCCGGTCCACACCGCGCGGGGCTTCTTTACCGTAGTCAAGGGAAGTTAAGAGCCCCACAACATAACCCCCTTCCTGTGCCACTGCACCTGATGCCGCCACCGCTGCCACCACTGCCTCACTCACCTGGCGAAGAGCAGGAATGCACGAAACTCCTTCAGTGGCAGGCCGCCGTAAAGAAAACAAAAAGATAGGAACAAAAACTAAGCACCAGGACAGCGAGTAACAAACGCTCACCTTGGGAATTTGGTTCTTTTATTTACTTTTTTTTTTTTCGAGTTGCAAGCGGCATCACTAGACTAACAACTAAAGGTCCGAAATTCCAGTCCCTACCATGCATAACAAGCGTGCAGTTAGCAAGTTCAGAAGAGCAGTAACCATGGAAGTAACGGTAGATGATAGTAAGAGATGCAGCACTGTGGCAGTGAGAGATTTAAGACTATTACTACTACCGCTATTACAACTATTACTACTACCACCATCACCACCACTACTGTCACTACCGGTACCAACATCAAGAGTACTTTACTACGCTTAATATGGGCAGATGAACATTCCTCCGCAAGCGTACTATGTAGTATGGTCGCCGGGTGGAGTAAAAACACCAATGGGCACCGTAAAAAAAGGTCACGCGTATGGCTTCTGGAGAACAAGACACACGAACTTACACTCACGCAGAAGCCCGCACACACAGGCTAATGCGGATAATACATGAAAACGACAAGCAAACCCCAAGGCTCAACAAGACTGAGCAAAACACACACCGAACAATTATGACTTTGAATTATAATGAAACGATGTGAGAGAGAGAGAGAGAGAGAGAGAGAGAGAGAGAGAGAGAGAGAGAGAGAGAGAGAGAGAGAGAGAGAGAGAGAGAGAGAGAGAGAGAGAGAGAGAGAGAGAGAGAGAGAGAGAGAGAAACATTAGCGTTGGATGAGGAGGAATAGGAGGAGGCAGGCGGTGAAGGTAGCGAGATATATCCGAGCAATAGGTCTGGTGTGGTCGGGGTGGGTGGCGGCCCTCGGACCACCACTGGGGACCTCTCCGTCTTGATGATAAACCGCGAGGGGAAGGCGTGGCCGCTCCCAGTCGTAATGGATTATGAAACATTGATTACCACATAAATCTGGCCGTGGTCATGTGCTTCCAGACCGGCGTGGGGGGAGTTCCGGGCCGTTTCCAGGCGGTTTCCATGCTAGTAAGGTAGAATTAAGGTATACTTGATGGCAGAGGGCGACTCCCACTGTAATATATGGCGGCGGCGGCTGGGTGGGAGGGAGAGAGGCCGTAATGCATTACTAAGCCTTGATTACGGGATAAATCTGCCAAGTACTCGTGTTGCCGCCAGCCTCGGGGCCAGCAGGGAGAGGAAGACGCAGGCTCCAAATGGCATGTACATCTCCGCCCCAAAATTCCATGTTTCTCGAGACCAGCCGGTAATGTTCGGCGAGGAGAGTGGACAGCGACCACAAAGTGACCAGCAATACCATACCAACTCAAACTCGTGTCTCCTGTTCCTTCTTATTTTTTGCTCCTCCTCCTCCTGCTTTCTAGACCTTCAACTCCGTGGGATTCTTGGCCATGCCACGCTCCATCACCAGGGAATGTGGCTTCACCTGGTTATGGCACCGGCGAGGATGAGGCAGTGCCAGCCAAGACCACGACTGAGGGTCTTGGTGGGGGAGCAGGACGGCACAGGCGGCGGCGAAGAGACCCGCTAATGGTGGTGGTGGCGGCGATTACTCACGGTGCTTTGGGAGACTCCTGGTAGTAAAGTGGCAATGGTGGAGGAGCAAGGTGCTTCGTGTCGCGATGGGGAAATTAACGGAATTAACAGCGAGGCACGAGAGAAGCGGCTGCAAGTGATGCTTACAATAGTGCAGCTGAGGGGAGAACTGCAAAGATTGGTATTCTTGTCTGGCTTCCATTATGTCTCCCTGTTTAAAATACCTGCATGTGTTCATATCTACGTACATTTGAGTGCATAACCCTCCCCCATCTCCGCTTCTTTGTCTGGTCTCCGTTTAAGTGTAGAAAAAAAATCAAAACTGTAAACACATTTTCTTTAACTTCTAAATATAATACACCTCTGATCACCAGCTATGAAGTAAAACCCGCACTTCCACCTCACAAAACGTAAACAAAAAGCGTAAACTCAAAACGATGAAAAGATAAACACACACACACACACACACACACACACAAAAAAAAAAATAAATAAATAAAATATATATATATATATATATATATATATATATATATATATATATATATATATATATATATATATATATATATATATATATATATATATAAAACAGGTATCACTATTTCCATCCCTCCTCTCCTCTCCTCCTCTTCCTCCTCCTCCTTCACACACAGCCTCTCTGGTGCTTGAGGGGGCCGAGAAACACATTCATCAGAAGCATAAGCCCCGATCTTCCCAAGCCCAGATTTGTAGCCCCAACCGGCCAGCCTTGCCGTCGCAGGGGAGGGCGGGAGGGAAGGGGAGATGAGAGGGATGAGACGGAAGAAGGACGCTAGGAGGAGGAGGAGGAGGAGGAGGAGGAGGAGGAGGAGGAGGAGGAGGAGGAGGAGGAGGAGGAGGAGGAGGAGGAGGAGGAGACGAGGAGGAGGAAATCGAAGAGAACGAAGACAAGGAAGACGACGAGGAGCACGACATGGAAGAGGACGAAGTGGAGAACTAGGACACGAAATGGAGGTGGAACAGAAGAGGACAAACAGAAATATAGAAAAGGAGGAGGAGGAGGAGGAGGAGGAGAAGGAGGAGGAGAAGGGAGTAACGCCCCCACACTCAAGAAATATTACCAGGTAGAGGCAATTTCTTGCTCTTAATAAATCACAGTTTAGCAATCGATGTATTTCTTCCACGGCACAGTTTAGCTCAGGTCGTGGCGTGGAACTGACGACATGCTCAACGAGAAATGAAGGAAGGGACGAATATAAAAAGATGCCCAATACTTTCTGTTGGGTATACATAGAAAGGATGGAGGATTCCTTACCTATAAAATACTTATTCACCGTTTTTTTTTTCCCCCTTTTAGACTAAATAGCTGTGTAGTGACTGTATCCGATAATATGAGCAGCCATGCCAGACATCCATGCACAAGTATACAAGGCCCTTCTGGTAACAATACATTCTGGGTCGGTATGGATGGCCGAGGCACGTTACCAGGAGAAACGTAAATAAACTATGATAAGGACATTACAAAAGACCATACAGAAGGATTCAAGGTATTAATTACTTAAACAACAGTGAATTTTGCACTTCTGATGTAGAAAATGTAGAAAACAGAATACGAGGAGTAGGAGGAGGAGGAAGAAAAGGAAGGAGAACAGTTTGGCGGTGATGAGTGACGAGTCCATGGGATCAAGAGAAGTGACCTGTGTTCCGTTCGCATGCAGCAATTTGGGAGTGGCGCGGATGTTCGGCGAGTGTCACGGCCTAATACGCTGAGCTGTCGCTGGCTGAGGGCAATCACACGGAGACTTGTACAGGCAATGTATAACAAACTCCCTTGTTCCGTGGTACCAATCGTCCCCCTGCTCCTCCTCCTCCTCCTCCTCTTCTTCATACTTGGTCATGTAGTGGAAATGTAAAACAAATTTCCTTCTTCCATGGTACCAATCGTCTTCCTCTTCCTCCTGCTGAAGTGGCAATGTATAATAATCTCCAGTGTTCCAAGGTACCAATCCTTCTCCGCCTCCAACTCTTCGTCATCTTTTCAATGAACTTGTTCTGAAACCAACTACGCAAGAAATCAAGGTAAGTTTTTTCTCTCTTTTTCTCCTCAGATTATATTCGAGGCCACTAATTAACGCAATTCGAAACGCCTCCTGTCTTTACATTTCCTCCCTTTTTCTTTCCTTTCCTTTTTTAACCAGCCACGTCATCTCTCACACACACACACACACACACACACACACACACACACACACACACACACACACACACACACCTTTTTCACATTCTTTCTCACAGACGCGACTGAAGCGATGCTGAACACAACGCTACAATGAGAGCTTCTTGTACCCTCTTGATGACACCAACTTACCCTCCACACCCCCTTCCCTTTCACCCTTCCTTCCCTCCTCCCGTTTTTCCTCCCATATTCCTCCTCCCACCCTTTCTCTCTCCTCGTCTAGAAACACATTGAGGTCCTGCACTGGTTCTCTTGATGCAAAACCAGGAATGGGAGTCTACCAGCTTTCCTTTCTTCCTTCCTTCCTTCCACCTCCTCCTCCCCCTCTCTCCCCTACCTCTTGTCTCTCGCACCCACACACCCACACGCCCATCACTCTGACATTCGTGGGAGCACCTCACTCGACGCAACATTCTACACCACACACACACACACACACACACACACACACACACACACACACACACACACACACACACACACACACACACACACACACACACATAACACCTCAACAAAGACCAGGAATGGACAAAAAATAGACATCAAGGCCCCGCTCTCCCCTCGGCCATCAGAAGCCAAACAAAACAGTCGTAAACGTCGCCACAACAAATATAGATTCAATAAAACGACCACAAGTACAACGGAAATTATACAGTAAACAGTACACCACCATCATTATCACCACCACAATCATCACCACCATCATCATCATCATCACTATCTCCACCACAGCGGCCAAGATCGAAAAGAAAACTCCCATACGATTTTTTTTTCTTTTTCTATTTTTTTTTTCTTTTATTCCCCTCATCCTTATCCTCGCAGCTTCTCTTTTTTTCGCGTTTTTTCCCCGCCACTCTGCAGGGCACTTTAATCGGCTTCCTCCGGGCCCCTTTTTAGGCCTCCCACACCTTATTTTTTTTGCCTCTCTCTCTCTCTCTCTCTCTCTCTCTCTCTCTCTCTCTCTCTCTCTCTCTCTCTCTCTCTCTCTCTCTCTCTCTCTCTCTCTCATGTACTTTCCATTAATCATTTGTTTTTATACTTATACTTTTTTTAAATATAACAAATATTACTCGTGGATTGAATAAGATCGTGCAACTTTCATCATTATCTCTCAGACTCCTCAGTTTTTACATCAATATTTGCACGAACATTAATTACTACATATTCAAGCGCAGTGTTCCATACGACCCAATGAAATGCGAGGGAATCTAGTAAAAATATGCAGAGGCAAATACTTAACTACAAACTTCAGGATCTAAAATGTAATGCACGAACATATCAGAAGGAAGTAGGCAGAGCAACACAGCAAAGGTGAAGAAGGATACTTACCGCAGCCCTGAAGTAGATTGTGTCCCCAGGGCGAATCCTGAGGGCGTTGAGGGTCATGGCGCGATGATCGTCGGTGAGCTGCAGGGGCTGGCCGCCTTCCGCCTCCCCGCCCTTCTGCTGTTCCTCTCCACACACCCACAGCGTCTGCAGCATTGGCCAGATTCCGGTCCTCTCCGCGATCTGACGTCACCAACACAAAAGAGAGGATAACGTAGGCGGAAATGGAAAACATTTTTTAAGTATCCACATAAATTTGACGTTTCTCGCACCCTGGGAGGGGAATACTTACAAAGTTTTGCACCTCGCGGATGGTGTCGGTGGAGGAGAAGGTGCGAGAGGCGCGAACTAGCCGCTGACTGCTGGACGCCATGCCACCCGATCCCCCCGAAGCTGACGCCAGGCGAGGCTTTTTACGAGGCCCCAAGCTCTGTCAGGATAAGAACACTGGCTGGTTACCACAGGGGAGTCACAGTCAACATCAAATAATCCTCCAAACGACGTATGATTAGATAATGAAGATGCCATGCGATGCTTTAATGAGTGACAAAAAACTTCAATGCAGCACCAGGCAGTGTGAGAGGCCATGGGCGACTGGGTGACAGTGGTGTGGGAGCCGCTCGATTGGGAAACTAAAGGCATGGGTGTCTCGTGGCTGGATGACAAACTAGAGGGCATGAAGACAACAGGCTGGGTGACAGAGGCCATAGATGACGTCCTGCTGGCTGGAGGAGGCCACGGGAGACGCCCAGCTGGGTGACGGGGTAATCAGTGCGCGCTTCTGGGTGTCAGATCAGTTTCCGGCGTGACCCATCACATAATTACACAGTTCCCGCCAGCCAGTGATGAAACCACCCGCCCCTGCCCTCATCCCGGTCACCGCACCCGCTCCCATGGCACGCACACGCAAATAGAAACACAGACATAGAAACACACACACACACACACACACACACACACACACACACACAATCCCCGCGCGCACTTCCTACCCTTCAAAGCCAGTAAAAAAGTGTATGATATCACAGCTCGACAAAGAAAACAAGGTGAATCCCATTAATCTTGCAGAGATAATAATAATAGCATACAGTGACTGATAAATCCAAATGGAAACATACACTGTCAGCGTGCTGGAGGCATGACTTTAAGCTTATACTCTCGATACGAAACAAGAGCAAGAAACAAAGCATCAGTTCAGCACAGCTCTGCTCACACCAATAAATAAGGGAATAAATAAGCTGCTCCAGAGTTGACATATCATTAGATCATCAATTTTACTATCAGCGTTGTCACAGCAGCTGTTGGAGGGGACGCGTTATGACTCTCAGCCTCGTCTGGGCGCCGCCCCACGTACGCCCCTCGGCCTGACGAAGAGCAAGTGAGCACTTAACTTTCTTCCGTATAGTCCTCGTATAACACGGTGAACAAATACCACACGTAAAATATCCCTTGGCGTAAATCCAGGGACAAAGCAGCGTATTCCCTCAGTGGAGGAGGTGGCTTACAGTCAGCCATTGTATGAATGAAGTAATCGTTCAGTAAATATCAATCAGGGTGTCCCAGATCACCTGTGGGAGTGCTTGAGTAGGGTAATTAGCGTGTGGGTCAGGTAGGGCGCGGGGCAGTAAGTCAGCCAGTTATCAAAGATATACGAGCAAGGTGCCACGGTTCAGTCCATTGTGAGGAGTTCCCCACACTTTTTACCGACGTCTTTTTCCCCTCCACGCCAACACCTTCAAGATTAATTCTCGGGGAAGTCATTCGTTCGTTCCAATTGTTGAAGCTGTCCGACTGGCCTGCTGGCGGCTACTACTGCTGCCAGTGGCGGCCGTGGCTCCAGGAGGCGAAAGAAGCTACAGCGTCTCGTCCCCACACAGGGATAAAAGCATTACAGTAATACCTACGTGCATTTTAACTCTTAGAAAGGAGTCAGAAGTAGTCGGCGCTGTTCATAGGAGGACTGCAGGAGGAAGAGGAAAAGAAGGGACCATTAATGAAGATGTCCCTAATCAGGTCGGGGCAAGATCAAGTCTGTAGTGTGTTGAAAAGTTACATGGGAATGTCAGGTTTGTGTGCAGTGGGCAGTGTGCTAAAAGTCCATTCAGTAAACAAGGTCACGTATGGCACCAGTTATGGCGCCGAGAAGGATCCGAGGGTTTTTAGCAGTGACGGCGCCAAGTCTGAAAAGGCTGTCAGGAGTCAAGGGGCGTGACTTGCCTCGTTGTTTAGTGCAGTGGAGGCTCCGACATTGCGAGGGGCCCCGCGTCCTGCCGCTCAGTCTGCGGGGAATGGTCGGTGACGGAGTTCACCTGCCGCACGTGGATGATCTCGTGCTCGTAGGAAAACTGCTCCTCGTAGTCCTTGGCCAGGCGCAGCTCCACACACCCACTCTCACACACCACTGCAAGCGTGAACACATTACAGCTAGACAACAGGTGGGAAATGACTCATCACTTGTGTCACAGAAATGGGGTCATAAGGAGCTATACAAAAGTTATACCATAGAAGTAAGTTAAAATATTTTCAATCTAACAGTCATAATTAAAAGTAGGTAATATAAACTTTTTTAAACCCCAATGAAGTCCAACTCTCTCTCTCTCTCTCTCTCTCTCTCTCTCTCTCTCTCTCTCTCTCTCTCTCTCTCTCTCTCTCTCTCTCTCATCAAAGACGGGTGAAGAAAAGAGAGGGAATAGAAGTAGCCTTTAGAACACTTGCATGAATGATATAGGAGAATATATACGCTTACATATATTACTTACTGCAAGAATAACCAAGAAAAAGATAAAAAGCAGGGGAGTGAATAAAAAAACCCATCATGAACTTCGTGATGGTAGCGACGCATGCAAACCCATACATAACCAAGATTATACACCTTCCCTTTCTACTCAGGAACGAGTGATACCAGTAACTTGTAATACTATTAGCTGTACCGCCACTTAACCCTGTTCTCACCCCAAGCACGCACGCAAATGTAAAAAAGTACTAACACGCACACATCAACCAAACACGCATATCGTACTTAAGTGTCTATAATCGCACGCGCTCATTAAGACAGCCAACGATCTCTCTCTCTCTCTCTCTCTCTCTCTCTCTCTCTCTCTCTCTCTCTCTCTCTCTCTCTCTCTCTCTCTCTCTCTCTCTCTCTCTCTCTCTCTCTCTGCTAAAGGTAAGAAAGGATGTATGAAAGAAACGTAAGGAAAAAGGGAAATGAAGAAAGATGGAATGCATGAGATAAATAAAACGCGAGATAGAGAGGAAAAGGAGAAAGGCAATCACGAAAATATAAACGTGCTATTGAAATAAAAAGCCGCACAAGTCCATAACGAACCAAAGAGTGACTGCTACATAAAACAGAACACCCCTTCAATCTCGCAAACACCCGAGCACTATTGTTGTGGAAGCCAAAAGTGACCCCAAACAAAAAAGCCGAACCAAGTATGATAAAGAAAAACCCCTTCATTTGTATTACCTTTTTTTTTTTTCCATCTCTCTCTCTCTTTCTCTTTCTCTCTTTCTTTTTTTTTAACGGGGAAGGTTGGGAGGGGAGGGGGAAGATATTTATATATGGCAGGGAGTGCAAGTGAGAGGGGACAAAAAAACAGCTCTTGATCATCACAACAAAAGACTTATGACGATAAAATAAGACATAACGACCTTTTCTTTAAGCTGCCCTTGAGAAAACCTTTGGGTCTCTCTCTCTCTCTCTCTCTCTCTCTCTCTCTCTCTCTCTCTCTCTCTCTCTCTCTCTCTCTCTCTCTCTCTCTCTCAAGCCATATAGGAGGTTCACATATGTAATTTATGATTGTTTTTTTGTCGTGTTGAAAATGTCAAGGCAATTTCAGAACAAACGCGTAATATTGCCATTGGATTTCACCTTTCCTAACATACACTCTTCGATTTCTACTTCGCAACCTTCACAGCCGTCCTCACAAGTCCTCCTTACTGTTCGTTCGCCTACACAACAGAAGAATGGATTACATGTTATTGATCAAACTATGCCTTTCTTTCAGTTTTCTTACTCTTTCTACTCCTTTGCTACACTTAATTAAGCTTTCCCAAAGAGTAAAAAGCAGATACTGTCTCGTCCTCTTCCTCCTCCTCTTCCCTCCCCAATACCACTAACCCCCGAACCTGACACTCAGCAGATAAAAGATTCACAGCTGATCCCGATATGCAGAAGAACCCTTGCACCCCCATAACTCCCTTGTACACAGCGTCGTTATGACACGGTAAATTTAAACGTCTGAGTGAATCCGAATGTTGAAATGCTATCACCGGACCGCAGTTTGTCGCTTCCAACCATCACTTTTGCATATACTTATCGTCCTCCCGACCAGCGCAGAGTGACGCGTCCCTTGTGTCCGGTGATACATTTCACAAGTGTGCTGTCTAAAAGTCCTCACCTTTCAGGAAGAGTCAGCGCAGTCAAATGCGTTCTCGGAAGACAGGGATCGAAAAGTCGTGTCTAGTCATAAAAGTGGAATTATTCACTATAAATATAAGCAGTCATAGCCATGAGAAATAATGTGCTACGGCTTCACTTCGTCCCAAGAAAGCACTCTGCTCCTCTCTTCCTCCTGCTTCTGCCCCGCCCATCTCTCTTGGCGCTGGCAGGGACAGGGTAAGCAACAACAACAGCAACATCAGCAGCACCAACACCACCACCACTAGTAGTAGTTAGTAGTAGTAGTAGTAGTAGTAGTAGTAGTAGTAGTAGTAGTAGTAGTAGTAGTAGTAGTAGTAGTAGTAGTAGTAGCACCACCACCAGTAGCACCAGCAGGAGGAAGAGGAGGATGGATGAGAAAAATAATAGTAAACAGTAGCAGTAGCAGTAATGACAGCGAAATCCATCATAACAGGATATTAAAGAGCATGTTCTCAAAACTTTTCATCTGTGCTCGTACTGTCTCAATAAAATTGGATTCAAATAATGGAGCCTTGAGAGGAGGAGGAAGGAGGGAGGGGCGTGCCTCATTCATATACGTTTTTTTTTTTCCCCAAGAGGAACGCGTCGAGCTACAGTAATACAACACAAGCAATACAACACAAGCAATTTCTCCCTTTTTCTCCAACCCGAGTGACGTAAAGCTCCTTCTACTTAAGCACATTCTAGCGCAGTTTTGTCAATATATAGAAAGAC
>NC_087162.1:1442500-1450000 GCF_035594125.1 Scylla paramamosain | reverse complement strand
ATCTATAATTTCAATCGTTTGTCTTTTGTTAAAAAAAAAATACCTTCGCAATATTCGTTATGGAACCACCACCACCACCACCACCACCACCACCACCACCACCAACAACAACAACAACAAACAAACAAATAAACAGACAACCAAAACTAAAATAATCACGAGGAAACACAACAACCCGTAACAGGGAGAGAAAAAAAAAAAAAAAAAAAAAAAGCAGGGAGGGGCGGCGTCTGGGGGCACCCTGATGTCACCCCCGCCCCTTGACGTCTCCGGCCCCGACAGGACTGCTGAGGTCAGGGTGTTTCGAGGATCAACTGCTGGCCTACACCCGTCGCTTGAGTGGCCGGCGAGGCGTGTGACATCCTACAGCGCCTGACGTCATCCAATTAATGTTTACCGTCATCAACACGAGTCCACGAATACACTCACTCATTCACTCACTCACTCACTTTCATTCATCCTCCATCCCTTCCTCCTCCAAGCTCCTCATCCCCATTATCCTTTTTTTCACTCTCGCTCCTCCTCCTCTAGTTGTTATTGTTCTTGTTTTTCCTCCTCTTCCTCCTCCTCCTCCTCCTCCTCCTCCTCCTCCTCACCAAATCAAGGTATGAAAAATTATAAGGGACAGAAAGATATGGGCGAAAAGTAATTTAGAAAGCAAAGTGAAGAAAGAAGCAGAGAGAGAGAGAGAGAGAGAGAGAGAGAGAGAGAGAGAGAGAGAGAGAGAGAGAGAGAGAGAGAGAGAGAGAGAGAGAGAGAGAGAGACACTGAGGAACCACAGTGAGAAAGGCTGTGTGTGTGTGTGTGTGTGTGTGTGTGTGTGTGTGTGTGTGTGTGTGTGTGTGTGTGTGTGTGTGTGTGTGTGTGTGTGTGTGTGTGTGTGTGTGTGTGTGTGTGTGTGTGTGTGTGTGTGTGTGTGCAGTTAAGGCAAGAACCTTCTTCCTTAACGAGCCAACTCGACGCTGCCATCCATCTTGCCCCGGCCATTGCCCACTCGACTCTATCATCAGACTGAGGAGGGGAAAACTCAGCCACTTCCCCCGTCACTCTGTAATCAGTTTACCAGTGGCACGCCGGGGGCCTTTTCCACCTTCCTACTCCTGCTGCTGCTCTTACTCCTCCTCCTCCTCCTCTTCCTCCTCGTCGTCGTCGTCTTCCTTCCACTTTTTTTTTCTTCTATTGCGTCGTTTTCCTCGTTTCTTCTTCTTCCACAACTTTTCCTCTTCCATTTTCTCTTCCTCCTCCTCTTCTTCTTCCTCCTCCTCCTCCTCCTCCTCCTCCTCCTCCTCCTCATCTCCCACTTTCCCTTTTGCTCACTCCATCTCAATTTTTTCTCAACATTTTTTTTGTTTTGCTTTATTTTTTTCTAAGTCATCCCGGCAAAAAAAAATAAATAAACAACAATAATAAAATACAAACTACAGACACAATCCTTTTTTGAACAGGCAAATGGAGGAGGAGGAGGAGGAGGAGGAGGAGGAGGAGGAGAAGGAAAAGAAGGAGGTAATACAATGATGCTGACAATGATAGGCACCACCACCACCACCACCAACTACATCACAAACTACGGGGAGGAGGAGGAGGAGGAGTACGAAAAGAGGAGAGGGGGCAGAAAAAGAAGGGTTGCTTGGGGAAAATACTTTTTAAAGGGGAACCGAGGGAATCAAGTTAACTGAAGAGTTGTCCTTGAGAGATCGTGAGGGGGAGGCTGAGGTCATCCCTGGAGAGAGAGCAGAGCAAGGGAGAAAGAGAGAGAGAGAGAGGGAGAGGGATGGAGGAGGCTGGTGTAGGGGAGAGGGGTGTGGTAGACGGCAAGGCGTTTTACAAGAATTTGCTCCGATTTATTCAAGTCACGTGGATAAACGGTAGTGGTTTAATTATTTTTTTTTTATGTATAAGGAAATAATAGAATATGATGATGATGATGATGATGATGATGATGATGATGATGATGATGATGACTGATAAATTTATTCATAACGCGCTATGTAAAGATTTCAACGAGAAAAAAATAAATAAATAAAAGGGGAGGAAGAGGAGGACGAGGAGGAAGCAAGGTACAAGGACCATGGGTGAAGGAGGAGGACGAGGAGACGAGGAGGGGAAGTGAGAGTGCATACAGCAAACAACGCTCAAGCAGCTGGTTCTTTACAAAGTCACCAGCTTGCATACACAGTTCTACACATGTCCACAACGCGTGTGAGTGCAGGGCAGATTGGGCAGATTAGTAAAAACGCTCCTTACTGGCCAATCTTCGCTCCGTCCCACTAACAACACAGGTAACAAGCACTACAGGTGTTGAAACAAAACGAAAACTTCATCAGAACAAATAGAAGTCTTTTTTAGCACTGCACACCTTTTATTAATAAACTTTCTTAGCACACTAGCTGAAGAAAACAATGGATGTGGATGTAAGGAAGTAACGCAAATGAATGATAGAGCGATCAGTAGCGTCTCATTCATGACTTTGTGAAAAAAATATAGGTATTGTTTGGAACGAATCCTATGAAAGCCTGTACTGAGGGTAACTATATAAACGACAGATTACATGAAGCATACCATAACCCAAGATCCATGCATGCAGTCACTGTCCAACACCTGTATTTAAAAACGCTGTGCTCTCTCGCCCCGACTATTTTGGAAGGCCACAGATTTTGGAAGGCCGGGTTTTTAAGACTGTTTTTCGTGCTGATAATGTAGAAATATTGTTTATCTGCCACTAGAACCGTTAAAACACCCTTGAAAACCCGTGTCATTTCATCCATAGCCTTTGGAAAGCAGTAGAGGTGCTGCACAGAAGTGTTTCAAAATACTGGCCCAAGATTTTGACACTTGGTACTATTTCTACAGAGGAGGAAATGACGTACAAGGAGGTGGCAGCGTAGCATAACGACTACACGAAAGGAGGTTAGGGAGTTCAGTGATTTTTATGAGGCTCTTCAGTGGCACAAATTTTGGGGCCATCCGCCATTAATGTCGAACGAAAACTAAAGAGAAATAATCCTGTTAAAACTTTGTAGCGAACGAATTTCCTTCCTTTAATATTATTTTCCATTATCCATTATCTTCGTAGTTTTGTTCAACGTTGTGTTTGGGTTCATCTCATAAATAAGAAAAGGAAAACTCGTAGAAAACTGTTAAAAACTAATGAAGATTATTGCTCATCTTTACGACGCTGTCAAAGATTAATTAGAAACCATCAAATTGAGTTACTGAGAGGAATCCATGCACGTCTTCGCAAAATTCACCTCATTCATGATTAAATAAGGGAGAGGGAAAGCAGACTCACTAGTAAAGAAGAAAACCATCTAAACTAATCCTTTCCACATCCTATTCTTATAATTTTTCTACTTTCAACATTCTTTTTAATCACTAAACAATTATTTTCATCCCATCACTCCTTTACTTCTTCTACACGGTTCTTTGCACCTCATTTTTCATTTTATTTGCCTCGTTTGTCCACCTTCACTTCATCTTAGTTCTCCTCTCAAACCTTCTTTATCAGTGCTCGTCCTCCTCCTCCCGTTCTTCT
Organism: Scylla paramamosain; assembly: GCF_035594125.1. NCBI lineage: Eukaryota > Metazoa > Arthropoda > Malacostraca > Decapoda > Portunidae > Scylla > Scylla paramamosain. Next base: position 1,446,468 of record NC_087162.1, on the reverse strand, counting down.
GCCGTCCTCGTCCCCGTCCTGTGCTCCTCCCCGGCAGTATTATCACCTGGTTAGGTCTTCGTGGCATCAACACTACAAGCTGCCAACAGATGTCTCACTCCCAATCCTCCTAAATTATCCCCTGCGAGCCCTGTACTCCTCCTCCTCCTCCTCCTCCTCCTCCTCCTCCTCCTCCCTATACTCCTGCTCCTCCTCCTAGTACTCCTTTTTTTCTCTCACTCACTCCTTTCCTCCTCCTCTTCCTCTTCTCTTTTCTTCTCTTTTGCTTCCACATTCTATCTCTTTCAGTCCTACTCTTCCCACTCTTCCTCCCTAGTTTCTTCTTCTCTTTTATTTTCACTTCTGTCTCTTTCACTCCTACTTCCCCTCTTCCTCTTTTTTTCCTTCCCTTTTGCTTACACCTTCCATCTCTTTCACTCTTACTCCTCCTCTTTTTCTCCTTTCTCTTTTGCTTACACCTTCTGTCTCTTTCACTCCTAATACACCTCCTGCTCCTCTTCTCTTCTCCTTTACTTCCACCTTCTATTTCTTTCCTCTTCCCTCAGTGCTCGAATACAAGACAACACACACACACACATATACACATACATACACAAACAAATACACTTACTGACTTACTCTCATTTCACGTATTATTAGTACAGACGGGGACTTATGAGTAAAGTTTCATTTAGTGTATTGCCCCATAAGAGGCTACAATTCCTTCTAAGGGTAGCGCAGTGTTGTGATAGAAGTACTGAGGCATCAAACACTCAAAGACGGAAAGAACAGTGGTGCCTTTAATTAATTCATTCCCCCTCACGAAGAGTAATTCTTGTCTAATCGCTTACTGACAGAGTACATATATACACATTTTGAAAGGGAAATTGTTAAACGTAGGGTTCTCTCTCTCTCTCTCTCTCTCTCTCTCTCTCTCTCTCTCTCTCTCTCTCTCTCTCTCTCTCTCTCTCTCAGAAACACAGAGAACGCTGGGTGATGGAGAGGAAGAGGAAATGGACAAAAAGTGTTCCCAAGTTTGTCGCAAGTTGGGCCGCTCCTCCTTATCCTCCTCCTCCTCCTCCCTCCCTCCCTCCCTCCCTCGTCTCTTCTTCACTTCCCCCACCCCTTCCCTTCCCTTCCGCCTTCTCTCATTCATTTATTACATTCACCCAAATCTTTTACTATTTATTTCCTTAGCCATACATTCCTCTTCTATTTTTTTCTCGTTTCTCTGACATGGGGCGTCATGGGTTACTGGGGAAATTCTCTCTCTCTCTCTCTCTCTCTCTCTCTCTCTCTCTCTCTCTCTCTCTCTCTCTCTCTCTCTCTCTCTCTCTCTCTCGGCTCAGCATCTTTCATCAAAAATCTGCGTCATCTATTTTAAGTTCGTGTTTTACAGGAGAAAATACAAAAGCACTTTATTAATTGCCTTTATTTATTTCCATCCTTAATCTCTCTCTCTCTCTCTCTCTCTCTCTCTCTCTCTCTCTCTCTCTCTCTCTCTCTCTCTCTCTCTCTCTCTCTCTCTCTCTCTCTCCCTGTCAACCACAGCACCCAACATACAATCTTTCCCCCTCTTCTCTTAAATCTGCCAGTAACTTCTATGATGCTCACGCTGCCCCTCTTTGAGCTCGAATGCTGCCTGTATTCTTTTGCGGCTCTCCTAATAATAAGCCCCCTATGAAGTGTCCTTACGATGGTGCTGCGTGCCGTCTAGTTAGCTCTGTTTACTTTTCTCTTACTACTCCCCTTCATAACAATCAACTAAGACTGGCAGACAAGTTTAGAGTATTATTTTAATCGGCTTGTACCCCATTTTCCTTTTTTTTTTCTTTTTTTTTTTCAACGCATCTCATCAAAACACGTCTTGCCAGCACTCGGATCTTCGGTATCTTCATAGAGGAGGTAAAATACGAGAAGAAAACTGAGGGAAGGAAAAGGGAGTTGAAAGATTTGCAATGCAGGGAGGGAGGGAGGGAGGGAGGCAGGGAGGAAGAGGGAGAGGGAGAGAGAGAGAGAGAGAGAGAGAGAGAGAGAGAGAGAGAGAGAGAGAGAGAGAGAGAGAGAGAGAGAGAGAGAGAGAGACGAAGTAAAACTAAAAATTTGAGAATAAAATACAAAAAAATAATGTCGAGGAAGAAAACTAGAAATATAAAGTAAAACACAAAAATAAACAGAAAAAAACACAAGACCAAACGTGGGATGGAAGGACTGGAAGGAGGAGGAGGAGGAGGAGGAGGAGGAGGAGGAGGAAGAAGAAGAAGAAACAGTAAGCAGGGAAGTGGAAAGCAGGAAAGAGGAGACAAGGAAGGAAAAAAACGTGCGTGCGTGTGTGTGTGTGTGTGTGTGTGTGTGTGTGTGTGTGTGTGTGTGTGTGTGTGTGTGTGTGTGTGTGTGTGTGTGTGTGTGTGTGTGTGTGTGTGTGTGTGTGTGTGTGTGCCCTGCTTCCTTGACCGTTCCTACGACACATCAATTGGTTTCCTCCCCAAAATAAATCCACTCCTTCCTTTAAGTACACCCAACTGTAGAGAGATCACAGGGGTCTCTATCACACAATTTAAACAGATAAGGAAGAGGAACGAAGGGACAGAGAAGATGACTGACTGGTAGCGGGTGGAGAACCAAAACGAGAACGAATACGAGACACAAAAAGGGTAGCCAGTTAGACATGTACATGAATGAAGTATTTTCACACACGACAGATTCATTCACTGTAAACTTCCTGTGGCTTCCCTTATGCCCTTACGTCCCTATGTTCTAGCACACTAACATTCGGGATGGACTGTAAGAGCAATGTGGTGAGAAAATAACACGGAAACTACAGTAGATAAGACACTAGACACAATAATGAATCACCTGAAGTCATGCAACACTATTACTACTACATAAACACAGCAACCACAGCAGCCACACTCACCAGGGTCCGTCATGAGGCAGCCGGCGTCATTGTAGAAGGCGGTGACGATGTGGTCCGGCCGGTAAAGCTCCTTCAGCGTGGCCCACTCCTCCTCCCACACCAGCACCAGGTGTCTGAAACGGCGCCGCGACACGCACGCCTTCGTCAGTACAGCCAGGGAGGGAAGGGAGGTGGTTGGGGATGTGGTGAGTGTTGGGGAGGCGGGGAGGGTACAAGGAGGGGTGGAACGGAGCGAGGACACCACTACCATGATGGGAAAAAAATGTAACATAAACAAATGGCTTTTGTTGTTGTTGTGACTGTTGTTCTTTGCGGTGGTGGTTACTGTCGCTTGTCTGCTTTGTAGCTACACCATTATCCTTATTACAAAATTATACTGATTTGTAGTTACGTGCTTACTCTTGTGTTTAAATCATCTCTCTCCCAATATCCTTCAATGTACACTAACATATGACAATGAATAAATGAATTACTACTTATCAATCTGCCTATCTATCCATTTATCTATATCAGTACATTAACCCATGTATAAACTCATTACGCAAACCAGAATCGTTACAAACACTAAAATATAGTGAGTCATTCCACTTTAACTTAACAATGGAAAATATTTATTACTTTTCAATCACTTCTGTGCGACTTAAAAGATCATAACTCAATACTATCCTTTTTCACTTTCATTTAAGCTACAAGTGTTTTTTTTTTTTTTGTGTGTGTGTGTGCTGCTTTGATATATATATAGTTCTTTAATAATATCATCTTGCCGTCGTCCCCGTCTCGTCTCCGATTCCTCTCTTCTCAGTCTTTCCTCCCTCCCGGCGCCTCACAACCTTCACCTAAGTACCACACCACCAAGCCTCGTACTCTCTCTACTCTTCCTTCCTTGATATCTCCTATGGTCCTCCAGTGTGTCCGTGTGTGTGTGTGTGTGTGTGTGTGTGTGTGTGTGTGTGTGTGTGTGTGTGTGTGTGTGTGTGTGTGTGTGTGTGTGTGTGTGTGTGTGTGTGTGTGTGTGTGTGTGTGTGTGTGTGTGTGTGTGTGTGTGTGTGTGTGTGTGTGTGTGTGTGTGTGT